>NW_012110852.1:424976-429778 GCF_000951045.1 Mandrillus leucophaeus | reverse complement strand
AATTTCAACTTCCTTACTCTACCTTAAATCATTCTTGATATAAGCTCCCCTCATCAATTACAATAGCTTCTTTATCTTTCCTTAGTATCTCCTACCTGCAACCCATGGTCCACACTGCCCAACATCATTCTAAACTGTTCATTTGTCCGGGCCATACCATGATTTAAATATTTGTAATGATTTTTATCATGTAAAAAATTATGTTCAAACTCTTTATAATGAGTTTGAGTACAAAGTCTTTGCTGATCTTTCCCTTGCTATCTCTCTGTCACCATGCAGGCATGCCATCACTGGTTCAAATGATCTCTGCCACTCGACTAGGAACTCCTTGAAAACACAGACTATGCTATTCCTCTTTGTACACTGGTGTAAGGCAGTGACTAGCACATAGTAGGCCTTCATAAATTTTTGTTAAACCAATTATATATCTAAATATATACCTTCAAAGTAGTATAAAAATTAACCTGTTGATATGGGAACACTGCTATTTTATGGATCATACTATTACTGACAGATTGAAAACCAGTAGCTTAGGTGACCTAAGTTTCTTCATCAGGCTTACCAAACTTGAAAGTTCCTGCAATGTCTCAATCAAGAGTTGCTTAGTTGCTTTGAACAAGGCAACAAGACCCTAGTCTCACCAGTCACCAATCCAAATAGCTTACTCTCTACCCCAAAGTAGTATTTGGGCCTATGCTGTCTTCCTTAAGAACTTTCCTTTTCCAGAAGTCACTGTCCCTTAAAGGGTACTCTTCTAAAATCACAGCTCTTGAAAATTTTCTCTATTGTTGTATTTCTTACATCATTTTTGTTTTATTACAGAAAATTACACTGATACTACATTTCAATAAAAACTAACCAGCTGCCAGCAATTCAGTAAGATTCTTCCATCATAATCTCTTCCCAGTCCCCTCTCATCTCTACCCCAAATAGAAAGTTTAGAAGCAGTCACTATAAAATCAATACTTGTAGACACAGCAGTTTGATGATTATTGGAGCTACACACTAGCCGGACTACCACTAGAAATTCAACCTAGCTATAGTACCCCCTTCTGGTTGAGACAATCTTCTAACCCATGATTATTAACCATCAGAAAAAATGATTGGCTTTTTTCCTTTATTCTGGAACAACGATTTTCAAAGAGCACTCAAACCACTGAAGAGCTGCTAACAACCTAAAATGGAAAAGAAAAACAGTGGCCTTGCAATGGATGACACTGATTGGGAAAAGAAACAGATATCTCCGTTGACATTCTGATGAAGTCTTCAGGAGCTGCCTACTGACAATCACAGCAGTAGAAAGTGTCAAGGGGGCATTCCTTGCTGTAGGAAGTGTTGGGCAGACAGGGGCTCATTGGAAACAGGAAGTCTCACAAGTATCTCTTCAATCCTACTGTGCTCCCGAAAGAAGATGAAATTTGTTTCTGAAGACTTCATCAGAAACTTGCAGTTGCCTCAAATACAGTGTATGTACAAATTTCACTTGTAAAATATATTCCCCTGGAAATGAGTTGGGTGCTTTAAACATAAATCAAATGTTGATTAGTGAGTTCGAAAATGTAACAAACAATCATTTTCCAGAAAGAAAAAATACATACATATTCAGCTACCTTGTATGGCTCCCCAAAAAGATCAAAGCCTGAAGAAAAGAGATCGTCTTCTTGCTGGACTTCTTGATTCCTCCGTTCCCATTCCCTTTTTTTAAGTGCACTACGGTCTTGTTCATAGTGACTGATATGAAAAGGAAAAGACAAAAAGAGAAAAAGATAAATTAATCATGCGAATCATTTAAATTTTTGTTGTTGTCAATAATAAAAAAAAAAAAATTCAAGTCAACTTGCTGCCCAAGCTGACACTACATAGAGAGCAGATAATCCTTTTCATTACACCTATTGAGTTTAAGATCCTGACCAGCTCTTCAGAACAAAGACGAAAACAAAAACTTGCTTATCTGAAATTACATTCATGACAAGCAAGTAAAGCAAAATTCTCTTCCCTTGTCCTTGTTTGATTATTATAAGTAATTACATACTCCCCAAAAGTCAGTCCACAGTGCAGAAAGGTACTAAATTAAAGTTACATTGTGTTGCCAACTACCTAGGGCTCAGAATCCACAGATGTCACAAAGTCCTAAGAGAAAAGAATTATCAAAGTATGGAGCTGCAGATAAACTGGAATTCTGTCCTGAGCCCATAGACAAAGTGAGCCTGTTTTAATGAACTCACAGGAGAATTTAAGGACATTTTCGGAAGTCCACAGAAAAATAAATAACCAAATCACCTACACTTCTTTTTGTTTGGTTGTTGTGGTATTGGTCTTCTTATAGTTTTCTTCAAAGGTGAATGGAAGCCTTTTTGAGAAACTCTTCACAAAAAAAAGGGGGTCTGACTTGAATAACAAATGACTAGCTGTAGATAAAAAAAAAGGAGGTGTCGAAAGCCTTTAATGACCTCGATGAACAAATGCTTTACAAAGACTGTGACTCTCATCACATTTCAGGCTTTCCCATTGGAGGATCAAAAGCTCCTAAACAACATTTAAGATATATTCCAGGCCTTTAGGTATTATGGAATGGAATGCTTCCTTACTAAGAAAACAATTATTTTCTTCATCATGCAAGACTGCAAATTAAACCATAATTGTAAGTCTTGTAGCGGTGTATTTTATTTTATTCATTGGGTTTTTTTCATGCTTTTGATGTTAACCTTACCCAACGTGAGTACATACACACTGGGCAAATTTAAGTTACATAAATGTACATAAAATGCCTAGCAGGTGTTGGATAAATATTGGTTTCCTTCCCCATGTTAATATTCCCATGTTAAGACTTAATTAGATAATTGACATGCAAATGAACATAATAGCTAAAGGAATTACAAGAGATCTACTGATATAAGAGTACAGTTGACAGGCTTTGACTATATCCGAAACTTTAATATCTGTCATTGGTAGGCTAGTTTGCTCAAAGTATCATAAATTTAATTTACAAAGTAAGAACCTAGAACATAAACTATCTGTGCAGCTTAACTGGATGTTGATAAACATGGAGTGTACAATGCCACTACACTTAATCATCCACTTTTCTTCACAAGAATCCTTGAGGTCAAATTCAAAGTGACTTTGATAACTTCATCTCCTAGATAAAGAAAACTCATTTCTCCATTAAAAAACAGCGACAACATTTATAGGATGTTTAAATGCACATTACACTTTCATAATACAAACAACGTCAGATAGATTAAAGCTCACTGGGCCATTCATGAGTATATTCAACAAATGTTATCACTGTCTGAGCAAAGCAAACAAAACCTTCAGAGTCCTACCCAAAGCCAGGGCCCCACATCTAGGCCTCACCTGGTCAAGGAAGATGTCAAGTCCAGATACTGGAAGGCAGCCTATCATTTGTAGTCTCAGATGCCCTCCATAGGTATTAGATTTTCTAGCATCATCTTTCATTTCCATTCACAAGTTGAACTCAGTATCCCAAACAATTGCTGTGTGTCTCAATGTCTCCATGTTTGAGACTGACATGGAACTAATCAGGCACAATAACATCTTCAGTCCGTTAAGTGTGGCGTTTGTGACTACCTCAGCACCATACATTGGCTGTGTGTAATCCAATCCCATAAATTTGTCCAAATGTAAGAAAGATTGGGTGTTAGGGTGAGGGTAGAGTAACAAGTTAAAGCAATATTTAGTGAGGGCGGAGTTGTTGCAAAGGAGAAGGACACTTAATTTCTCTGCTTTCCATAGCAGATTAGTATCTATACACAAACAAGAACCAAAGTCTTTTCCTTCTGAGTAATGCAAGCAGGATGTCAGTTTTCTAGCTATCTGTTCATTTTGTGCACCTGACAGCTCAGAATGACAGGCCCATAGATCACATTTAATTCTCCCATGAAGAGAACTGAAGTGCTTTGGTCTCTTGGCTTTGCAAACTACTTTCCTTCTCCTCTGAGGGAAAGATATAATTAAAACCCTGAAGGAAAAAGAAAGGAGAAGAAGAAAAGGAAACGTGCTTCAACTTGCATGACAACCTTTCAAACGACCAGCAGTAAGAGCACTTTCGGTGCTTTGGCCCTGGCTTTGATTTGTTAGGAGGCTCTTGGCTGCATTTTGCATCAGTTCATTAGCTACCAAATTCCAGACACAAATTTGAATAGCAGATTGAGTGTGCACGCGGGTGTTATCCGTTGCAAGCAAAACTGCCTGCTGCATTTTTTAACACATCCAACAAAGAACAGTTAATTCTCATATCTCTGGCGAGAATGAATTTAATCTCCACAGAGCTCCACTGCTCTTGGAAGGCAACCAAATATCTCCAACTTTTTCCTTTCTTGCTCAGCATGGCGTTGTATTGAAGGCTTCACACAGAGAGGTCTAATGAGTAATGAACTACATGGTGATGAGGCTTTCAGTTTATAATGTCACTGATTTCTGACTGAAACCAACATTACTAATTTGAAGCACCAGCTAATTAAAACCACAGCTATGTATTTAGCCTCTTGTTATACCTACTGTAGTTTATAATTATGAGGACCTCTTTATCTACTCAATTAAATTTCTTATGATTCGGGCAGGTTGTGTTTGAACCTGTGAGCCCTGCAGAGGCTACAGGAAAGTATATGTCTGTCCCCTGATAATTCGATATATCTTTACACACCCAGGCCTGCTTTCCAAAGGAAAAAGAGCTCCATAGCCCACAGAGAAATGCTCAAGCCAAAAACCTGAATTAATCATCATACCATTGGCATGAACAATTCAAGTTTCTTCTCAGTGATGAAGACAGGACGAATTGATCC
>NW_012110852.1:412073-424481 GCF_000951045.1 Mandrillus leucophaeus | reverse complement strand
AGCCACCATGCCCAGCTAATTTTTTGTATTTTGAGTAGAGGCAGGGTTTTGCCATGTTGGCCAGGCTGGCCTTGAACTCCTGACCTCAGGTGATCCACCCGTCTCGGCCTCCCAGAGTGCTGGGATTACAGGCATGAGCCACTGCACCCGGCCCATGTTTTTTATATTAGCTGTGATTTCACCCACCTGTGTGCTTCCCTGGCCACCACAAACAGAGGAACTGCCCTCATTTACAAAAGAGGAAACTAAGGCCCTCCTAAAATGAACAGAGGCAGCTGTCTCAAGCCGTCATCAAGCTAGTGGCAAAGGAAAATCTGAATCTGTTTCTTCCATCTTCAAGTTCAAGTAATATCTTCTCCTAGCCTTCTCCTTCTCTCAGACACTTGAAGCTTATCTTGTATGTAGATAACTCTCATTTTGCTCATTAAAAGCCTCAGGTACATTGGTGGGACAATAAAATGCAGGGCACATGTAGATTCCCTGAGATCCAGAAAGTTCAATTACGCCGTCTTCATTAGCGCACAGTGGTAGCCCATGCAGGCTGACAATACAGGCTAGTCTTTTACAACAGAGACTGTTTAAAACAGGAAGAGAGTTTAGCAATCATCTAGTTGCAGTGCCCTCATTTTACAGATGAGGAAATAGAACTAAGGTAAGGTAATGGGCCTCACAGCGGGTTTGTCAGAGAACTAGGAGGCTGGAACTCAGGCTTTCACATTCCCAAGCTACGTGGTTTGTCCCTTCTGCCTCCTGTGTTTCCATCACACTTCAGAATGAAGATGAGTCTCACATGCACTCCGTCGGTCACCTTTCCTTGGGACTGCTTTTTATTAGAAATTGCCAGTAGGGAAAATCTTTAGGGATTTAATTTGGATTCAAGTATAGAAAAACCATTAGTTTCCTTATATCAAAATGTACAGACCCTAAAGGGATTGTAAAAATTAACTGCATCGGTGGGGAAGAGGCTGGGCGTAAAGAGGGAGAGTAAAAACCAGTTTCAGTCCATTTGGTTCATATATTTCATGAAGCCTAATACTCATTGTTTACCTAATTTGGTTATTTTACAAAGCCACTTGGGGAAACTTTAAAAAACTGATATTTTAAAATGATAAATTTGTTTTAAAATACTGCTAATATATGATTTGCTGTAGTAGTGGTGTACATAAAGGTAAATAATTCAGCCTCACGTGTTTTCCAGTCCAACTACACTAAACGCCTTTATTTGGCCAATATCTTTGCAAAAGCATAAAAATACATATTTAGTCCACCCAAAGAACAAACATAAGCTATCACTCACTGCTTGTGGTTCTTCTGAATGAATCCCTGCCTTCTATAACATGTGTAGATATTTATCCATATTATATGTTCCAGAGAGTCAGGTGACACTTTTTCTATACCGAATCCTATTTTGAATTTGACACTCATCTAATCTCTACATAACTTCTTTTTCTCAAGAAAAGAAAATCTCTGCTATGCAATACCTTCAAACTTAACCCACATTATGTAAAATGCTAAATTCAAAACTATAAAAACAGCTCAAAACAAGCCATCATTATTTTACATGTATAGAGTAAAAACACAAGAACCTTGGATCTGGAGGTGTGCAAAAGAATAGGAGGTAAGCGGCCTTGGAAAGGAATTTTCAAAACCAGTAGAACCTCCTCAGCCATATTTAATGGCAGGACTCATGAGGAACTCTGCATACCACCACTCTCTTCAGCAAATGTACTATCTCCCTGCAAACACTGTCTCTCATGAAAAATAATCAAGAAGAGAATGAAAAGGTGAGAAACACACAAGTTTTTAGCTCTAGACACCTGCCCTCTGATCATTCCAATTTGTTTTTTATTTTCCTTTAAATCTGTGGTTTTAAAAATTATGTAGACATCAATAGTCTAGAAGTCCTGGAAGAAACAGGCTTAATATTTCAATGTAGGAGCATCTTGGGATTACCTCATCGCCTCCGTTTCTGAAAATGGAAGCAAAGATTCAGCCCATCTGCAAAGCCTGTCTAATCATCCTCCAATTAAGTCAGGCAGACTCCCCAAGAGCCATCCCTCCTACCTTGTTTCTGTATCCCCTGCTTTGCTTCTTTTCTAGTCCTCTCTTTTCATTAATAACAGCTCGATTGAGATATAACTAATATAGCATACAATTTCACCCATTTAAAGTGTACAATTCAGTGGTTTTTAGCATATTCACAGAATCTTGAAACCATCGCCATGATATAATGTTAGAATATTTTCAACTCAAAAAGAGGATCTGTACACTTTTAGGTATCATCCACTCGTGCAATCCTACCATCCAGCCCAGCCCTAAGCAACCACTAGTCTACTTTCTCTGTGAATGAATTTGCCACTTCTAGATATTTCATATACGTGGAAGCCTCTTTCACTGAGTATACTGTTTTCAACGTACATCCACACTGTAGCATGGGTCAGTACTTCATTTCTTTTTATAGTTAAATAATATTCCACTGTATGGATATTCCTGGTCCTATGATATACTGTGCTCATTAAGAGGACTCAATCTTGTTTTTTTCTAATGATTCAACCAGTATTCTCTAAGTCTCCCATTAGACTTTTCCCTCCTTAAGGTCAGAGGTTTTTAAGTCACTGCATCCTCCAACTGAACACAAATAACCTTTCTGTACACAAATAAGCAATGGCCAATGCAAATGCCATAAGGAAAACATATTTGCTTTTTTGAATAAAAGTGTGTGGCTTAGGCTTTGGACAAAATTATTTTGACTGGCCTACGAAACACTCAAGAAGACATTGTCATCTCTCTAACAAACACAAAATACTCAAGCTGCAAAGATAATTTAATACACTCAGGAATGGTAAAAACCTAGTAAAAACCTAACCTGATGCCAATCAAAGAAACAGATTCTGTTGCTCCCAGGTAAAAAGCTTTAAGGAATTTTACAATGTGTCAAAAAAAGATGGCATCCAGATTTAGATGATCTGGGACAGGTTCTGTCTCTTTCACTCACAAGTTTCTTGTTCATTAATAAATTGCTTTACATTTAAAGCCTCAGTTTCCTCCTTTGTACATGAAAATAAACCTTATGTCTTCTCTGCATGCAGTTAGTGTAAAGGTTAAATATGACAGTTATCAAGAAAGGCTTCTGTAAACTACTAATCACTGCTCACATTTAACAGATGAGATGACTGACACCCTGATAAAGCAAATGTAAATCTCTTTATAGCTTTTGAGTTCTCTTTACTGTGTAAAAACATAGCAAAATTTCATGGTTGCTGAAGTCTAAAGTCTTTCTAGTAACAGATTCAGTTAATTTCATTAGATATCCTTTACAAATTTTTCTGTATAGACTCAGATATGACCTTTGAGACAGAGACACTAAGTTGATCAATTTAAAAATGTAATTCACAAATATTGACCTGAAATTTAAAATAATAACTTTTAATTTTAAATGTTTCTAAATATTTCTTCTATCACTTGGTTCACAATTTTGGCTGCCCATCAGAATCATCCAGAGAATATTTTATAAATCTCCAGGCTCAGGGTATACATTAGACCAACTGCATCAGGATCTCACAGTGTGAATCCCAGGCATCACATGGAAAATAACTCCTGGTCTTTATATTAATAGATAAATTTCTTTATTTGACCCATTTGGGCATATCAAAATCTGAAAAACTTAACCTGAAGAGATCATTTATCTCTTCATTTCATGAAGGAAAATCAAGGACCAGACACCTTCAGGGAACTAATGTATTCTATTATGTAGAAATATACATTGCTGGCATATGTTGAGAAAAGTGTCTTGAAGGTGAAAGCAGTTATTACAAAAATAGACTTGTGCAGAAGAACAACAATAACACTAATAGTTACTGTCTGTTGATTCCTTGTTTATGCCAGCCACTGTTCCAGGACTTTTATGAGCATTATCTTATTTAATCATCACAAAAACCCTGAAGTGGTATACCATCGTCATTTTGCGGATGAGGAAACTGAGATACATGAGACACAGGGAGGTTAACATGCTCAACACCATACAATTAGTCAGTGGTACAAACACAGTAACCGCTGGGGCTGTCAGAATCCAGAGGCCACTCTCTTGGTCATAAAGAAGATTCTAGTCTTACTCACAGAAGAGAAGGACACTCTATTCACAGAGAGGCACATCCACATGTTTAAGCTCTGCTCACACAACATGCATGGTGCAATTAATCTAGAAGGTATGTCTAAAATCTTAACTATCTTCGGAATATCCCGGCTTCTCAGGTGCTATTGGAGCATGGTTTACACTATTCTCAGAAAAGCAAGCACAGGTAGACACTCAGATGGATATTGATTATCAAAAATGTTGTAAGAGTGCACTAAAACTCTATTTTCAGGGGATTCCATTTTAATGGAAATACCACTTTTATATAGAATGACCATGACTCTAGCAACCCAAAGATTCCCATCTGCCTGCAGCAGTATTCAGCATATCAACCACTTTGTATGCCAATTAAATGTCCTCTAAAAGCAACCTCTCCAGTGAAATTAAATTCTTTTGTCCTCATACACTGTAACTGTTGGCTAAGAGATGTGGTCCAATATCCCTGACTTCTTGAGAGGGGTGCCTATCTCCTCAACAAGTGTTACTTCCCTTCTCTCCCAAACAGCTCAGAATGTGTCAGTTATCCCTTTACAACTATGGAATGTCTGACTTTATCTCCTTGAATCTCATGTCAAGCACTTCCTTGTCCTCTTCCATATGCACGTACCGTACTACAGCTCTATTGCACAATAGATATCTAAGGATCCCTGAGTTTCTTTTCTTCTCTTATAACATGCTCTTATATTACATGTCTGATTTCCATTTTTATAGAAAATCATTTTAAAATAACTTTAGTTCTGACCTATTCATTAAAAATGAGGCTTCACTATCACTTCACATGGCTCATTGACCCATTTGTAACAGAAACCAATGCCTTACAAGTGCCTCACACTCAACATGGCCAAACCAAGAGAGCTGCAAACAACTGCATGACTTGGAAGCTTATAAAAATACTTCCTGAAGACTAGTAGAGGCCTTGAATGGATGTCAAAAACCAAGCAAATATGTAATCAGATAGTGAATATAGTAAATGTTTTCATTTATATTTTATGACTTTTGAATAGGATCAAAAATTTAAACTACTGTACATAAAAATCAAATTGATATAAAACATTCCCACTTCCACTCTTGTCAGCATCCACCCTGTTCCCCATTGCCAATCAGAAGTAATAATTTTTTATAAATTTCCTGTTTCTTCATGTTTCTTCCAATATTTCTTCATTCACTCTTTACTGTCAACTTGAACCAATCTCATTTATAATTCCCTATCTAAATTAATCAAAGTTGATACTAATGCTGAGCTTTAAAGAGCTACCAGATCTAATTCTTTACTTCAGGAGGATGCTTTCCACAACCAGAAATGGTCCCATGGATTTACGAGAAAGGAAGCAGAGAGGCAGTGACAAGCTTAGAATATTTGTGATGGCTCTAAAGTACTTCATGGTTTATTTGAATTCTGGCTTGAGGCAAGGTTCAATTTATGGAATCTGTGGTGCTGCTCAGGAGTACACCACAGGAGTTGATGTCATCAATGAGGTCTTCCTTCTCCTCTCCCTTCACCTCCTCCTCTTCCTCTTTCCTCAGGCCTGCCTGCCCTAGTGAGGCAGGCATAGTGCCCTGCTCAGTGGCCCAAGGCTTAGCTTGGCCCTCTGCTCTTGATGAGCCTTTGTCCTCTCCCAATGTGTCCTGGCTTCATCCCATGTACCACGTCCCAAACTCCATACCAGTTGCTTCTGCAGCCAACTTACACAGAACAGCTCTGTCTTTCAAATTAGGAAAAAGCTACCTGAAGTATTTCCTCTTTATGCCCATTAAATATCAGGAATTCTTCTCCAAGTCAAAGTCTTAATATAACCTTCTGGCTTCTCATAAGTGACACTTTTAAAAGGTGTTTTATTTTCATTTAGCTATAAGCAAGGCAATTTCAATAACTACTTAATTTAAAACAATATTTTCTCAGAAATAGTATTCTTAATTACTTTTAAACTAAGGAAATTAATGCCCTTAAGGAGCAGTTTATAATTGACAATTTTAAGCTGACTCTGTTTTCACATCTCAACAAACCCTTTGATCCACCTGCACTCACTAATTTTTGCCCAGGCAAATTCTACCCCCTATAGGCTTAACCTTTTGGCCCTGCCTCCTTCTACCATGCACTCCTGCAGAGCCCTGGCCTGAGTATGAGTGTAGGGCAGCAGCAAACTCTTATGACCGTAGGCTTGCTTTCTCATGTGGACCTATAGGTGTGACTCTTCCCTAAGTTACACTTCTCCCTCTTGCCCTAACAAGGTGCCTGACTAGAATCAGGGTAACCCTGTTGTGAGTCAAAATGTATCAACCCACAATTCCTATGTTGAGATTCTCATGCACAGTACCTCAGAATATGACATTATTTGGAAACAGGGTCATTTCAGATGTAATTAGTTAAAAATAAAGTCATACTGGATTAGGGCGGGCCCCTAATCCTATAAGACCGGCATCCTTATAAGAGGAGAAAATGTGAAAACAGAAACACAGCGAGAACTCTGTGTGAAGGTAAAGGCAGAGATCACAGTGATGATTCTGCAAGCCAAAGAATGCCAAATATTGTCAACAAACTACCAGAAACATCACACTTCATTCAAACTTCAGGGATATTAGGAAGAATTAGCAGATCCTTCCTAAAACCCGTCACAAGGAACCAACCCTGCTAACACCTTGATTTCAAACTACCAAATGCATGCACCTACAGACTGCATTCCTGAGCCAGTTCACAATGAAAACTCCAGGCCTCCTCACAGTGCGTGCAGATCATCTAGACCTTGTCTTTTTCACTCTACATTGCACTTGATCCATTCTAATCCTGTCCCTTCTACTCTAGCACAACTCTCCTTTGGCTTTCCAACTCATTCTTCTTTTCCCCCTTTCCTGCTATGTCTGAAAGAACTTGTGGGTGTTAAATGAAACTGTCACTAGAGAGGAATAATGCATTTCTGCTTCCCATTTATCTGGAAATATGCCAAGCTCAGTGTTCAGCTCAAAATAAATATTTTTCAACGGAATGAATGAACAAATGACAGGCAAACATATTTTTCTACCTAAGTTCAGTGACAAATGTTGACAAAATATTAGTTAATACATTAATTTGTCTATTTAATCAACAAACACTTACTGGATATCTACGTCATGCCAGGTGCCATGTTTAGTGCTCAGAAAAAAAAAAAAAAAAAAGACCTAATAAAAGCTTTTGGGAAATTCACAACCCAGAAGAAGAGGCAAATCCATTCCAAAACAATTGTAGTACAGAGTAACACATGTTACAAGTTTATGAGGAAAGTGCCATAGGAACACTCTCAGGTTGGCTTGGGATAGGAAACAAAATCAGCCAGCTGTGGTCCAGCTGGGACTTGAACACTTCAGCTAATTCAAGTACACATGAATGAAGTGGTATTAAAGATGATACCATGGGACAAACATGGAAGAGTGAACAAGAGATTAAAGATACAGACAAGTTCAGTCCAGTGGATTGTCCATGAGCTATTTGGCAAATTGGTCTACAACACTGGAAGGAAAACAATAAGATTTTCTGCTCCTTGGGGAAGCTGGAAAATGATAATTTGGCCTTTGCAAATGCTTGTATTCTAGGGTAAAACCCTAACTTCATTTGAGATAGCTAGTGACAGGAAGATCCTTCAAGAAATGGACAACTGAGGTAAGCATGTGAATGGTTAACTCATAAAGAATATTTAAAGGGAAATATTTATTGTTTTGTGTATTATAGCACACTGTCTCTCGATATGATTAGTTATCAGTCTCAGTTATCCAAAACTGGTATGAAATAAAGCATTTACGCAGTTATGTTTCATTGATGTCAGCTAGGGGAGCATGAAAATCTCCATGAAGGTGGGTAATTGATGTGTAAATCAGAGCTCAATCACTCGGTAATAGAAATGGTCCCACTGAAAATATGCTTGTTGAACACAATCACATAGAAGCCAGAGGGAGGGAGGGAGAGAGGGAGGCAGAAGGTAGAAGGCTTATTTATTAAAAATGGTAATAACTGGCAATTTGTGCAATTTTCTCTTCAGCAGAGGGCTGCTGTCAGAAATGCTTTAAGCAAGTTGTGACCAGTATATTCAGATAGTTTTCTTCTGTTCTAATGAATCGTTCTGTTTTATTTAAATTTTTGGAGACCTTGTTGTGGTGTTTAAAAAGCAAATTAAAACAACGCACTCTTCTTTTGAAACATGACACATGTAAATGATATCAGTGATAGTAATTTGGTTAACAATGCTTTTTCTAAGTATGCATGCTATTTTTAATAAAATTCTTCTGTAACTTTGCATTTGCTCTCTGAAGAACAGTGAATAAAAATGGACAATGCCTTGCAGTTTAATATTTTAATATTTCATATTTTAAACAAAACTTACTATCATTGATGAAATAGCAGCTCCTTTTTCT
This sequence comes from Mandrillus leucophaeus, assembly GCF_000951045.1. NCBI lineage: Eukaryota > Metazoa > Chordata > Mammalia > Primates > Cercopithecidae > Mandrillus > Mandrillus leucophaeus. The sequence continues at coordinate 415,969 of NW_012110852.1, read as the reverse complement.
ATCTTCATTAGAATCATTATCTTTAGTACTACTTAAGGTGGTACGATAGTGTTTGGTGGAGATTTTTCTTCTCCTCTACTATCCTCATTGAATAAAGAAAACATTCTCTGCAACAAATACTGCCACAGAGGATTTTACAGCCCACATTCCTACCAATTAATATAAAACAGAAAATGCTTGCTTTTCTTGTTTCTTTTTGACTCAATTTGAGCCATGTTTACCCTTTGCATCTTGTGTGGGTCCAATGGATTTACCCACTAAATGCGTAATTCATTCTTGAGCCTTGGCACTGCACACACACATGCATACACCCTTACACACACAATAAACATGTTATACGTGGCAGCACAGGAGCAATTCCACTGGCACAAATGTTTTCTGTTGTGGAGGTGAGAGGTCTCTGCTTACCTGGGGTCACCAGCTCAGCCTTCCATTCAAAACTATGTGTGTGCCAATTGCTTGTCTCCTATCTAGCACTGGGCCTTCATACAAATGTTCTTACTTTGACCAAAAGGTTGTATCAAGCAAACTAGCAGTAGGTAGTTAAGCAAGTGACAGGTGGAGCTGGGGGTATATTGAGACAATATTAGCCTTATCTGTCATGGTTGAATTTTTATGAAGGTGAGTAAATTCGCAGATTATTGATGTCATTACCAAATAAATAAATGAATAAATATGGAGTATACTGGGATTTTAAAATGTTTCTCTCTTGAAAAGCAGCAGACTCTTCCATTTGCATGGTACTTTTCACTTCACTGAGCAATTCCTTACACAAATACGATCTTATACAAAACTTGCAGCAATCTTGAGATATAGGCCAGACGGGCACTCTGACTTCCCATCTCACAGATGAAGGCACTGAGACCCAGAAGGGCTGACTGCTTAGCATTCACTGTCACTCAGGTAATGAGGGGCAAAACCAGAATATGAATGCAGATTGTCTGAGTCCAGGTGCAGTTAATTTTTCTTCAATACCACCCCCTGCTCTCACTGTAAAATGCTTTCAAATTCTGTTCATCTAGAAGGTATAAAGAGGTCCTAAGTGTTAGAGCAAAGGGACATTATTTTAAGGTTTTTATTTGACAAAAAGCACCAAATCTCATGAGGTGCTTAGGTCACAGGGGCAGATCCCTCATGGCTTCGGGCTGTACTTGCCATAGTGAATGAGTTCTCATCAGATCTGGTTGTTTAAAGTGTGTGGCACCTTCCCTCTCTCCCTTGCTCCTATTTTTGCCATGTGAGATGCCTGCTCTTGCTTTGCCTTCTGCCATGAGTAAAAGCTCCCTGAGGCCTCCCCCAGAAGCCAAGCCATGTGTGAACAGCCTGCAGAACAGAGAGCCAATTAAACCTCTTTTCTTTATAAATTACCAAGTGATATGGTTTGGCTCTGTGTCCCCATTCAAATCTCATCTTGAATTGTAATCTCCAAGTGTCAAGGGAGGGACCTGGTGTGGGGGTGATTGGATCATGGAGGTGGTTTCCCCCATGCTGTTCTTGTGATTGTGAGGGAGTTCTTACAAGATCTGATTGTTTTAAAGTGTGGCAGTTCCCCTGCTCTCTATCCCTCCTGCCACCATGTAAGACATGCCTTGCTTCCCCTTCTCCTTCCACCACGATTGTAACTTTCAGGGGCCTCCCCTGTCATGGGAAACTGTGAGTCAATTAAACCTATTTCCTTTATAAATTACCCAGTCTCAGGTAATGTCTTTACAGAAGTATGAAAGTGGACTAAAATACCCAGTCTCAGCTATTTCTTTATAGCAATACAATAATGGACTAATACAATGGGTTATCATTATTAATTGACTAGCTAATAGATCATAATTGTGCTTTTATGGCAAACAAGGATATGGAAGGACATACAAAGAATGGACTTTTAGAAGGAGGAGGTCATGTGGTGGAAAGACCTCAGAGAGTGATTCTGCCACTTAGAGATTGTGTGACCTGGGGCAAGTTCCTGGACTATTCTGAGGCTCTGTCTCTGCAATTAACACATTCAACCCCAGCCTCCCAGCCTTCTAAAAAAAACCAGTTATCCAAAGGAGCATAAAATAAACTGGAGGATAAGATACAATTGTAATGAAATAATCCACAACTCGACTAATCAATCTGAGCCACTAACCAGTCTGAGACTGGAAATGTGGTTAGTCTGTATTAAGATGTACTATAAGCGTAAAATATATAACAGATTTCAAAGGCTTAGTATGTAAACAATATTAAATATAGCATTAATAATTTTATACAGACAGTACTATGAAATATTTTGCATATATTGAGTTAAAATAAAATGTATTAATTTCATCTGTTTCTTTATACTCCTTTTTAATGTGGCTGCAATTCAAACTTACATATGTGGCTCGTATCTGTGGCCCACATTATATTTCTATTGGTCAGCACTACCCTAAAAGTAGAAATTTTCTAGGTCTACTTAATAAGCCACTTAGAGCTTAAACAATATTGGTTTCATTGCTGTGCCTCAGGGCAATAAAAAACTGTGCCTTTGAGTTTGCTGTAACAGTCTAACCTATGCGATCTTATGCCATCCTGTTTAATTATCTCGCCTTTTCTATTTTCATTTCTCCCTGTCAATCCAGTTTCATCTGGACCTGGGGCACATATGTCAATGTTGATTTTCATGACTGTTGTATTGTCTAATTGGTGCATTGTTGATCAATAATATGTGAGGTGTTGAGCTCTGTTTGTGTAATATGTTTAATATGCTTCTACCCGATGCACCATATGGAAGCAGTGCACTGTATATTATGAGTGTATTAATGCTAAGACCCAATTGAGCATCACTGGTGCATAGTTAACTAGTAAAACAAAATTATGCTAAGTAGTTTCTGAACATCGTGGTCCCTAATATTTTTAATGAACATCACAAACACTGTGTTGGTATGTGGGAACCAGTGCATGCCCTTCTCTGAAATATTTAAAGATCCTAAGCAGTATTCCGGGATTAATGTAAATTGCCTTTTATAAGATGAAGTCATTTTTCAGGCACAGAAGCTAAAAAGGCTAAATAATTGAGTAGGACAATCTACCAATAACTGTGTCTTTAAATCTAAACTGTGCAGTTTTGAAGGCTTTTATGTCTGTTTTTTTTCCCCCCTCAAGGTACTCACAATAGCTGGAAAAAATTTTGATTCACATAAGCCACCAGGAGTTTTTTCTACCTGTTTCACATACATTCCACACATAACTTTTAGAACTCCCTCAGTTTACTGATATTTTCTTGGAAAATTGCTAGCCAATCTATCAAAATTAAACTCTGCCTTTTAATATAAAACAATCTTTTATTAACACATACTATTCAGCCACATAAATCAGCATCCTGCAAGTATGAATCATTTTATCACAGCAACTCACCATTTGGATGCTTTGATAGATGCATTCATTTGCTGTTGGGCACCTTGAAATAGAAGAGTGCAGGCCCATGCTCTGCAACACTTCACACTATTGTTCCTTAGCACACAGTGTGCTCAACAACAAAAATGTGGCCAAATGAACAATTTACTATGATTATTTTAGTTTCATTTGTTAATTACAGATTCAACAAGAACTGAATGCTGAAGCTTTTCAAGTATCAGACACCCATTGATCCATAGCCCTCGACATGCTCAAGTAATATTGGAAGTTTGACATAATTTATTGTTACTTAGAGTACTGATTGGCTAGAGGAATTATACTCCAATAAATGGCAGCACTGTCATTGAATCTGCCTATAATTGCCTGTATTCATCGTAATGTATGATCCAACGCAGACTAGAAAGAAAGGATATGATCTACTTCAAGCTTCAGCTGTTTCAAATTCCACTGTGTGTCCCTAAGTTAATGGATATGGAATATTATGCTGATATATATGCTGGGATCACTAGATGAAAAAAAAAAAATAT
>NW_012110852.1:352659-412023 GCF_000951045.1 Mandrillus leucophaeus | reverse complement strand
TATCCACACTCATATATATTACATGTACGTAGTTTTCACACAGATATATAATCGATGCCCACGCTGTGGGCTTGCTTATTCCGTGGAAGCAGATAGGATAACTCTATCAATGCTGGGCCAGGATACAGAATCCTATGAGTGGTGGGCCCCCTACTTCTCTGCCCCCCGCTCCTCAATGTAAATAGAATCCTCAGGCTATTATTCATTTCCCTCCGGAGTGGCCCTGCCCTGGGCACAGTGACACATAAAAAAACTGTGCCCCAGCCACTAGTTTCTGAAATGCCCAAACATCTGTGATTCATCTTCCTTGTTGCCTCCTTGACGAAGCCTCGCACCTTTCATCCAGGCTGCATTCAGTCTCCAGTCCCCAACATGGTGCAGCTTCTCTTCAGCGTCACTTATTCCTCTCTGATGGAACTGTTTATTTGCCATTCTCCCAAATATGTGATGAGTTTCTAGAGACAGGTATTACATCAGTTTCATAGTAACAAATTACTACAACCACAATGCCTTCAAACAACAAAAAATTATTCTCTTTCAATTCTGGAGGTAGGAAGTCCGAAATAGATCTCACTGAGCTAAAATCAAGGTGTTGGCAGAGCTGCGTTCCTTCTGAAGGTTCCAGAATCCATATCCTTGCCTCTTCCAGCTTGTAGAGTCCACCTTCATTGCCTGGCTGGCGACCTTCCCCTGTCTTCAAGACCAGCAGCATAGCATCTTGAGATCTCTCTTTCTCTCACCCCTACTTGTTTCATCACATCTCTTTCTCTGCCTCTGATCCTTCTGCCTTCCTTTTATTAGAGCCCTTATGATTACTTTAGGCCCACTGTGATAATCCAGGATAATCTCCCCAACTAAAGATCCTTAACTTAATCACATCTGCAAAGTCCCTTTTGTCTTGTAGTGTATTCACATGATATATATAGACATGGACATTTTGGGGGGGACAGGGCATTATTTTGCCTAACATAGGTATAATGGTTTGTTCACTGTGGTCATCCTAGTGCCTCAAACCGTTACATGACATACAGTAGGGCTTCAAAATTCTTCCTGAGGCAAATGAATGCAGAAGAATGATTTATGAAAGCTTTCAAATGTCTCTTCTCACAACCACCTCACACATGAAGAGTGCCCACTGGGTGAGGCAGGGAAGAGCCTGAAGGTCTGTGTCATCCACACCTGCTCTGCCATTTAATGCCCATGAGAGCTGAGTTGAGCCACTTCAGCTCTGCAAGGCTGACTCTTCTCAACAGTAAGTATCTCCAGGGATTGCTGTGACCCTCTAATACGATAAGGTATGTGAAAACGTCTGTTGAAGACAAATTGCTTTATACGTGTTATTTATCTTTATGCTTGTTATTTCTAAGAGAAGAGACACTAGATCTTTGAGAGAGGGAGAGAAGAGGGAACAGGTCCCACTTACATAGAGATGTAAGATATTATTATTCAGTAAAACTCAGCAAAAGTAACCATCCAAAAGTGACCATGGAAATGTTTTCTATTCATATGCAAGTAGCTTAAGAGTCTGACACAAGATGCTTAAATTACCTCGAATAACTAGATACTCAATTTCTCTAGATAAGTGGGGCCACAGTTGCCCTCTTACGTTTTACTTGAGCATAACAATCAAAGATGGATTTGTCATGTTTACATATTACTGTCATATGAAATCTATGGTTACTCGTTTATAAAATCTAACATATTAACCCATCAATTTTATTGATAATAAGGAGTTTCAGTGACATTGCAACAATAGAGATGACAATACATCTTCCAATAGAAGGAAAATTACCCTAAAAGACATCACACACCTGCAAAACACTTTATTGTAGTTCAAATTGGGAACATGAAAACAGGAGAAAATTGAGCGTGAAAACAACCTTCAATCAAAGGGTTATTAGAGGGTATTAAGATCAAAGCCATCATTTTCCATTATAGGGAAGATCAAGTACACGAAAGGGAAATCGACTGTCCAATGTCATCCACCTGATCAGTGGCATGACTTGGACCACAGCCGAAATCTCCAGACTCTTCATTTAGTGCTCTTTTCTTTCTACCACCCTTTGGGTTATTCTGACCCTTGATCTTAGTTCACTTTTTCACGGAAGAAAGGAAAGGTGAAAGAGGAAGTGAAAAGAGCATTCCTGTAGTCCTGTGGTTTGTAAATAGGAGGCTGAACAGATAAAATGAGTTTTGGAAGTTTCACTTAAAATGCTCATGAATCACTACAAACTTAACAGGACATAGTGTCTGCAAGCAACCCAGTCTATCTGAAAAGGCTGTCATATTCCAGACTGTGTGGGATTAGTTTAGGAAAAAAGTAACTTGGAAGTCCTCCAAAGAAAGCCCATGGTTTGGCACAAGGTAGAAAGAGTTATTAAATAAAGAAGGATGTGGAGACTAAATGGCCAAGTGACTGACAGAATGCTTTCTTTGTAAGTGGTTGTCTCAATTTTATCTTCTAGGGACAACATGACGCTATTAAGCCAATGATATGACTGAATATAAGGGTACAGTGAATGTTGATTAGGCTTGTGTATGCATCTGTGTGTGTGCACATGCATATGCACATCCACAATTTAGGGATGAGGCAGGCAAATTTACATTACAGTACCACAGAGTAGAAGAGGCTACATGTAGTCATGCAGTTAAACTGTCCCACGCTCCACTCAATGTGCCGAATCCTCTTTCAGACAAGTGGTACGATTAGTTTCAGGGTGCCCATGACCTAACAAGTTGACCTGGTAATCCCTTTGTGTATGACTGGGACTGGGTGAGAAAGGGCACTGTGTTGAGTACCTTGCCCTCTAGGCCCTAGACCTGAGAGTTTAATACTACACCAACTTGTATTTGCTGCTGTTCTTTCACAGTACTCCTGGAACCCTGACTTTTGAAAGGAACTGCAGTATCATCCAGTTGCACTCTACACTATAAATGACTCTTGAATGCCCTTTACATCATTGCCAAAAAAATCTAGGGATGTTTGATCCAGGTGTTTCTCTATTATTTATTTCTATATCTTCAAATAGGTCAATCTCAGATAACTACATGTGAGTTTCTATTCGGGGGTAGTTATTCTATCTGGATTAGAGGTGGAGACCTGAGTTTTCATCTTTCTATCACTAACTAGCTCAGTGACCTTGAGCAGATCATTTAACCCTATTCGGCCTCAGCTTCCTCACATGTAAAACAGGGAGCATGTACTGGAAAGTTTCCAGTGTGCTAAGCAATTCTTATATTCTGGGATTCTATGATTACATTCATCTTTACATAACTTCTCCTGCTTTCCAGTAGTGAGCCAGACTGGCTCCTGGCAGGCTGAGGGGAGGTCAATGGCAGTCTCGCTGGCTACATTATCATCCAACCTAGTAGATGGTGTCAAGCCAGCTTTCCCCTAAGTATCTCAACAACAGTAAAATCAATGATCGGCAAGAGTACAAAGCATACATTGTCACGAAAACCAACACATAAGTACAAGCTGGAACTGCACACATAGCAGTGTTTGTATTTGAAACTCCTTTGCTTGGGCTGCCTCAGTCTCAGCATTTGATCACCCCCAATTCTCCGGGTGTAATGACTACCACACTGCAATTCCAAGTCAAAGTGTATCCTATTTTGAATTCTACACACCCAATCTGTTGCCTAGTATAAATATTATACTATGTAATGTGTAAATATTAAAATTTAACTTTAACAAGTTGAGTCACAGTCATTGGAATTCGGCCAAGACTCTAACACTTTTTCATTATTTCCAAAGAAAGACCAATTTAAGAAATGCAAACCAGTTCCAATTCACTTCAAAATTTGGCTTAACGTCAAAGAAATTTTAATGAAATTCTCTTTAAGCATTAAACATGAAGGTATTTATTTGATTATTAAGTTAACATTCAAGTTCAATACAAATTTGTTTTTAGTCTCTCACTACCAGGTTCATAGACCAGGGAAATCCAAAATGATGGCTGCATTTCAATGGAATCCCTCTTCTCACAAAGGTAGGCTTTTAAATAGACAATAAGACACATGTTATTCATCTGTGCCTGAATAACATTCATCTGTGCCTGTAACCTGGTCTCTTACTGTTCTTGAGGCATGGCTCTGGCATGGCACCCTGGCAACCTTGCACATATCCACACAAACAGAAGTTTGAACCATAGCTGATCTGAGTCTTTGTGGAATGCCTTGTGATCTCCCAAAACACAAGAGTATGTTAGGCCATTATTAAAAGAGTTGTTCTGAGGTTTTCACCCACTTACCTCCCTAACTTCTCTGGAAGACTGTTATGAGCCAGTTTCTCATCAACTCCAGGGTTCTGGTCCATGCCCTCCTCCCCCTGCCTTTCAATGGAGCTCTGAGTAAAAATGTCACTTAGCTGCAGACTAGAATGAAGTCCTCAGCAATGAGATATTCTACAACTCACTTTACAGCCATCTGGCCCCTTTTATTTCTCTGTTGTCCTTCTTGTTGTGTGGGGAAAGGATAATAGGGAGCTAGCCTCTTTGGCTTTTTCTTCTCTTCACTGTCTGTGTAGGTACCAAACTATCTGAATTTGAAAATTTCTTGCTATGTCTTTCCCAGTTCAATCAGTCAGACTTGCGCCTTGCCCTTTTACTTCTACATGTGTGCCTGACAGTCATATATATTTATATTATATATGACAGTCATATATATTTATATATACACATATATATGTATATATTTCTTCTCTCTAAAAACTTTCTTAAAGCAATCCTATGCAAAATTGAGAGCTTTTTTCTTCTTTTATAGATTTAATCAGAAATCGTTTATCAATATAATTTCACTACATTCTTAGACTGAGTAGGGATACATTTCATTTGGGCTATATCTTCTCTGTTATTGAGTCTTTAGACAAACATAATCTTCTGGAACCCTGCACCTAATCTAAAAAGGAAAAAACCATCCCATTGTTCATGTGTGCTCAAATGCACTGGCAGAATGGAGAATGAGAGAACAATTTGGGACGGCATCAGGATACTTCTTACTCTGTAGGGGAAAGTAAGAAGGGGCTGAAGATTGACAAATACTTGGAAGCAGTGAGAATCACTATGACAGGTGGAGAGGAAGAAAGATTATGAAACTCATGCCAAATGGCAAAATGACCTTGATGTCCTTAGAGAAACAGAAGATGGATTCATCTGCCCAGGTTGGGGTAAGTAAGGAACTCAGCTCGCAGAAAGAGGAAAACTATGGAATGGCAACTGTGAAGAACAGGTCAGGCTGAACCAGAGACTTGACGAACAGTCATGATAGGGGAACCTGTAAAGGTTAGCAGGGATGAATGTATTCTCTGGACTCCACCAGCAGCTTTCCTTGTCTTTCTGTCCAGAAAAGTTATAAAACATAGAAAGGAGGGCAGGCTGGCTGGGGACAGGAATGGACACAGGAGTGGCAAGAGAGGCCATTTGTATGCAAGATCCATTCCTCCAGTGGAGGGAAGTACCCAAAAGAAACGTTCTAAACCTTCTACTGTTAGGTGGTAGTGAGGACAGTGGGTGGAGGCAAACTGTCTCCCACCTTGAAAACATCATTAGAACCTGCACCCAGGTGACCTTCAGTGTTTCCCACCTGCAAGAATCAGGGAAGACTTCGAGGAAAACAAGGAATAAAAATATTACCCCAAATGGTCAATAATTACACTACAAAGGCAAAGGCAAATGTTTATCTGTGTATCTGCTCCCTAAATTTATCCAGAAAACCAAAACCAAATCACCAAGATGTGGGCCCCTGCACATTTTTAAGCCCAGTGAGGGACTTTAATGCTCCTTTGGAAATGGCTACCTTCAGGCCCTTTGTGTGAGAAACCTCCTCCCTCATCAAGATGCTTCACTAACCTGCACACAGGTCTCTACGGAAAATACATTTAATTGGTAACCCTGACAAGAGAGGCTCTGGTAAGACCCCTCACAGAGGGCATTTCTGTGGGATCTGGTACTCTCTAGGGAACTAGGCAAAATGGAATGTATCAGCTTCAAGGAAAACACAGTGAGCTCACAATGCTGTCCTGTGGACACTTGTTAAAAAACCTGGGTATATTTTGCCTTTAAAAAGACAAGACTCAGGGCACATAGGGGCTCTGTCTTTCAATCTCTGAAGCACAGCTTGGGGAAGATAAAGCAGACTTTCTGGGACTCACAGAGAAGAAGGTGTATGAGGGTGAGTTTGGTTCCATCCACAGGGAAGCAAGTTTTGCTTGGCCCACTGAACAGGCTCAAGAGTTGTGGGTTCAAATACCTGACAGAGAGCCGGACTAGAGTCTGATAATCTTGAGAAACCTTCTCACTTCTAAAGCTCTAATTTTCAGACTTACTGAGGAAGCATGTCAGTGTTCAAGGGAACTCACATTCTATAAAAAGCTTCCCCGTGATTTTAAGTGGGCCCAGTAGCTTGGCCCCAGGCCCAGCTCTCCCTCTGCACAGAGCCTGGTAACAAATTATCTTTCTTGCAGCTGAGCTGATTCTATAGCATTGTCTGTGTCTCACTCATCAAACTCTGTATCAATGTGCCTTTTGTCTTAAAAAATACATAATGAGATTTTAATTAAATTATAAATTTACATATTACCAACTGGAAATTAATAAACAATTTGTTTCAATCAGCTAATAGAAACAGATTAATGATGCAATTAATCAAATATTTGACTTCATAAAGTTTGGATTCATTAAAGTAAACTAACAATTTGCCACTTGAAAGCATATAAAGCTTTATCTCAAACTTTTAGGCATGTCTGTTGCTGTTTTATTCTCAATATTAGAAGCACATAATATTTACAGTTGAAAGTATGCTTTCAGAGGCTAATTGGTCGTGTCACCTCACTTTACAGATAAGAAAATTGAGACATAGAGAGATTATCATCTTCTTCTCCCTATTCCTTCAACCTCGCTGACCATTCAGAACACACACACACACACACACACACACACACACAAACTCTTGTCATATAATTGTAATTCACCTGAGGCCAATTAATATTCATTATGAGGTTTCTATTTTCCTTGGATAATTACTTTAAAATGAGATACACTTTGGGAAATACATATTTTATTTCAGTATATCTAATAGTACTATGATAAAAGTCACATTTACTTATGGTGCAAATGCTCATTCCTATGGGTAATGCCAACCAACACATAAAAAAAAGTTAGAGTCAAACTGATAACTTAGCAAACCATGAGAGATGCCTGCTAGAGACTGCCACCATTCATCTGCCAAAGGAGAATGTAGCTTTCCAATACAGTGCAGCTGTTATACCAATCTGGAGAAGGTGTCAAAGTCTTGAAGAAACTGCCACTATGTCTTTACAGCAATTAGCATATCATTAACTACCAAAATTGGGATTTTACTTCTAGAAACAAATCTCATAGCTAGCTTTCTTTGCTCCAATGTTTATGACCACTTTGGCTCTAAGAAGGCCATGCATTCATAGCCCAATAAATCTTTTTTTTTTTTTCGGTTACCTACCTGTCCCAGACCAATAATTTTTCATAATGCCAAGTGTTCAACACAAGAAGTAACCCAATATGCTAACATGTTTTTCAAAGTGCCAACTAAATCAGGATGATTGGGGATAACTAAATGATATTTCCAATCATGGTTGGTTCTCTCTGGCAAATAATTGTAAAGTAGTTTGCGTTCTCTTCCCAGTTATCTCCGTAGACTCATCCACAGTATTTGACATTGTTGATCATTTCCACTTTTTTGGTATATTACATTAATATTTTATTCAAATTAAAATATATTAATATATAATAGAAAATATATATAGTAGAAAATTTGCCATTTTAACCATTTTTAAGTGTCCAACTCAGTGGCATTTGGTACATTCACAGTGTTGTCCCCCCATTACCAGTCTCTCACTTCAAAGCAGTTCCACTTTCCCGACACCTTCCTGCCTGGCTTCAGGAAAATGGGGCTCACCAGCTCTGAATTCTGCTGCCCTGGCTTCTTCTTTACAATCTCCTTTCCCACCTTTGGCTTCTCCTCCTTCAAATGAGGAAGTCCCCAAGGCTCTCTTTGTGCTTGCTCTTTCTTGAACACCATAAGCTTTCCCTTGGCCAGCTTGGCCAATCTCAGAGCTTTGAAGGGTGCTCTACACAAAGACATCCAAATCTACATAAAACACACCTGTGATACCCCCTTGAACTCCAGCCCTGAAATCTCACCTAGTAGAGGGTCATTTCTGCCTGACTCTCCAATGTCTCAAAGTTCATATGATACAACTTTTTTCTCAAACTTGCTCCTTGTCCTGTGTTTCTCATTTCTTTAATCAATTTTACCAAATCCCCAGTCACACAGGCATGACATATGGGCATCATCTTTGCCTCCTTCCCTTTACTGCTCTTTGTTTACACTACTTCATCCATCTATGAAATCTACAAGCTTCCAGACCATTCATTTTACCTTCAGAATCCAGTCCTTCCTATCAATTGCTATTGCTACTGCCCTGTTTTCATTACTTTTCTCTTATAAGCACTTCCAAAGCCTCCTGTCTTATTTTACAGTGTTCAGTGTTTCCCAGGCCAAGGGTTACGATATGGCCCATATCCATCTCCTAAATTTGCCCCTCACTCCTCTGTCCTCTACATTCTGTGCCTGGGCAAGCTGACCCCCATTCAATCCTTCTGCAACTCCATCCTTGCCACAATCGTTCCTTTGTCTTGTGTCTTTGCCCTCATGATATTCTCTCCGCCTGGAAAAACCTTTCTTCTACATGTCTAAATGTAAAGGTTACTTCTTCCATTAAGCATTCTCTAATGATCCTGCCTGGAATTTGCTTCCTGTAGCATTTGGCTTTTTGTTTTTGTTTTTAGAAATGGAAACTTGCTCTGTCACCCAGGTTGGAGTGCAATGGCAGGATCATAGTGTAGCTCACTGGAGCCTCAAATTCCTGGACTCAAGCAATTTCCCAACATCAGCCTCTGGAGTAGCTAGGACTACAGGTGCATACCACCATGTCTAGCTACTTTTTTATTTTTTATTTTTGTGGAGATGGAGTGCTATATTGCTCAGGTTGGTCTCAAACTCCAGCCTCAAGCAATCCTCCTGCCTTAGTCTCCCAAAGCACTGAGATTACAGGCATGAACCACTATGCCCAGTCTTATAGTACTTTGAATAGTGATCTCCAAAATATATGTTCACCCGGAACCTATGAATGTGAACTTATTTGAAAATAGGATATTTAGTACCGCAGTAAATTAAGAATTTCAAGATGAAATCATCCTGAATTTAGGGTGGGTCCTAAATCTATTGACTTGTGCCCTTACAAGAGAAAGGAGAGGGATACTGGAGACACAGAGAAGGCCATGTGAAGATGGAGACAAAGATTGGAGTAATGCAGCCAAAAATCAAGGAATGCCTGGGACCATGACAAGCTGGAAGAGGCAAAGAACAATTCTTTCCGAAAACTTTCAGAGCTAGTGTGGCCCTGGACACCTTGATTTTAGACTTTTGGCCTCAAGAACTGTAAGACAAAAAAATAACCATTGTTAAACATACCAAGTTTGTGACAATTTGTTACAGCAGTCCTAGGAAACTAATGCACCCCCTTCCATCTCAGAAATCCTATCATCTAACCTCTTTGTCTTTAATATCAAATATACATCCATGTCACCTACCCCAATAGAATACAGCACCTTAGACATAGTACATTCTTGCTTAATATGGTAATGTGGGAGTAGAGGAGGGAGAGAAGAAGAGACCTGAACTCGCACCAGGAGAGTAAAATGACTTGGGTGCAAGCTGGCAAGCAGAAGGCCGGTCTGGCTAAATATGAACAGAAATAACCACAAAGAGTAAATGGTAGAGAGATGATGCTCTAAGACAATACCACCCAACATCCATGTCTCTTTAGTCCAGCATGTCTGAGATTAAGAATTGAAGAGAGAATAGGGGGAGAGTCCACCAAACTGCTGGGCCTCTCTTGGCACCACTAATTTTTCCAAAGGTGCATTTCCTTAGAAATTAAAAAGTGAAACTCAAATTTTTAAAACCATTTACTTTTTTCATGGACTAACATTATAAAATAAAATGATCAGGGTTCATTAATATAACTCATGCACCTCTTTTTTGTCCAGTTTATAACAGCAATAATTACCACCAAATGGGTTTTCCCCAGGAATTAAATAACTGATGGGGCTTAATGGTCTTTTGGTTTTGCCGTGGGTCATCAGCTCCCTTGAGTCTGTCATTAATCCCCATGATACTCCCTGCTTAAACAGGTCATTGGTGATAACAGTCTTTGGTGCTTAAATTGAACTAATGCATTTTACCTTTCCCTTCTAAGTTAGAATGGCTGAAGGATCCTCTATCTTTAGGAACAAAGACATTTTTCTGATGGAGGAAAGAAAGTGTGACTTTTTTAAAGTAACACATTAATAAGAGTAGAGAAATGAAAGAAAGGTAACTGGCATCTGAAGTTTTTGATGTCCATCCAGTCCAGAGGAGGAAGGGACAGGCAGCACTAGATCACTAAACGAAGTGTCTTGTAATTGGTGGGAGGCCAGATGTGACTGATAATGAGGTTGACTGAGCTACATATTCCTTCTGACTGGAAAGAGTGACCACCCTCCTGTCCTTTGAAGATTTATTTTGCCGCACTGACCTTTTCTTTGGCGGGGGGAGTAAGGGGCCAAAAGTCAGCACCACTAAGCAAATCTGTCAGTGACAAGGTAACAGTTCTACAAGTCACGTTAGTCTCAGGACAGGCCAGCATGCTAAGCCAGCAGGGGACACATCAACCTTGCACCCCTGGAAGCTCATGTGCAGCTGAATGTCCAGAAGTCAGTGATTCACAGCTATTGACAGGGCCTGGCTGCTCAGCTTAGAGCCTCAAGTTAAGTATCCCTTCTTTGGAGTAGCTAATCCCTGTGGACAAGCAAAGCCCACAGGGAAAGCAAATTATTAAGATGAAGTCAGTGAAGAGTGACAGGTCCCTCATAGACACAAGGAAATGGTACAGAAGCCTGCAGAGATATATTCACAAGAGACAAACTCATCTGATTGGCATGCAAATAAAAAAGAACAATGGAGAAAATGGAGCTCATAACTAAGGACTCAAAATGTTGGAAGTGGTTTTCTTATGTTCACTTGCATTTTGCTACGGGCTAAGTACAAACTAAATTCCAGACATCCTCGGACAATTGTTATAACTCCATTCTTAGACGCATCAATGTTTCTGAATACATGTTTAGGATGTAGATGATGTCCAAGTATAAAAAGGACTGTTACCATATGGGGGAAAATTGGATATGTGACAGAAATTTTAGTTTCCATCTGGATTTTGGGTGCCCTACAGTCTGGTTTCGGGCAGTAGTAATTTCTCTTTTATTGAAAGTAACTGTGAATATTATTTTGGCTTCATAAATACTAATGATGTAAGCAAAAAGAAATGTAAAGAGAAATAAATACTAATTATGTTCATTTTCAACAATCTAGTCTTATTTTCCTTCTGGTGATCATTGTTCAATAAGAAGTGTATCTATACATAAAGAAAAAAATATACATAAATCAGTTGAAACTCATTTTGCTATGATCAGCAAGTTAAATATCTGCACAGGCAATATAAGACATATATTGAAGCAGGTATACAAAGTAAAATAACGCCGGTAATATGGCTGCATAGCTTTAAAAGGTGGGAGCAACTTCAATGCTGATACATGCCAAGAAAGCTTTTTTTAAGTTATATTGGAATCAAATACATTTTAACCTAGATCATTATAGCTTTGTGTATACAGAATGACAAAGTTAGGTGCTAAAGGAGAAGAGTTCAAAATAAAAAGTGGCTGGTGACGAGGTTAGACGCTGTGATGGGGAAGGGACTGTGGACTGCAAAACTCTGCTGATTCAAAGCAGCTTAACTGTGAGAAGATGCATTATTTGACACTTCAAAATTGCCCACTAAGTCAGAAATTTTAAAGACTTGGCCCATACAAAATAAGCCTATGTTATTTGACATTAGCTTACTATGTCTAGAGCTACTGGTTTAGAGACATCTTAACAATTAAATTAGATGTGTAGTTTTTGTCAAATTGCATTGACAAAATCACTATCTGAATAACAAAACTGCCAGGTTATCACAGACCTTCTACCAACCCTGTAGGCTTTAAAGTCACATGTGTTGGCCAAATTATGAAACCTCACATTAAAAGAGGCAGGAATTTTCAAAAGAACTGGGATAGGAGAGGCTCACATTTGGGACTATGAATCTGGAGCTGCTTTTCTAGCTTGATGCAGTTTGAAACTCTGTGGTTATTTTATGTTAATACATAATACCTACACAGGTCTTCTATGCAAACAGATTAACTGTTTATTTTTATTTCAATTACCCATATATTTATTAATGTAACTCTTCTTGTTCCTCATATGATTTGAGGTGGTTTAAATTCTAGACCAAGTTAAAACATATATATATATGTGTGTGTGTGTGTGTGTGTGTGTATATTCAAATGTTTGAGTGGGACATATATATGAACTATATAATGGAAGTGATAACATATTCATATAAAATATTAGGACTAAAATAAACCCTCCAATATTTAAGTTATTCTTTTAGTCAGTTTCTGCAAACATTAATATGCACCTCCTTGGTGTCAGGCACTAAGCTAGGCACAGTGAAATGGGAGATACAAACACACCATTTCACTTTTTTAAGGCACACCAATTCACACAGATCTTAAGAAGAACAATTTCCTTCCAGTTCTAAGCCTTTCAAAGGTTTAGAAAAAACAAGTGTTTGCCATTCTTTCAATACTAAATAACACTCATGGTCTTCTGCATGAAAGTCAATTAGAATCACTGGCTTTTAGAGCAAAGAGAACACTTCATCTGTCCCTTTCATTTACATATGAGAAAACTAAGGGTCAGCAAAGAGCAATGATTTGCCCAGAAAAATACAGCGTGTGGATCTCTTTATGTTATATGATACCATCTTTATAACCTTTAGAACTAATCTGATGACTTTTTATTTTTATTTCTTAATCTCTGGGCAATTCCTACTAGAATCAATGGCAACACACTGCACCTGAATTGTTTCTACCAAGCCCCTGCTTCATCTTCATCAGCCTCCTTGCCAGGATGTGAACACATAATGTCCCTGAAGAGCTTACAGTGTACTTGGAGTAAAAGGTTAGTGACAACTTAGTTAAAACACTATACAACCATGGCTACCAAATAATATGCTGAGTTCAAGGAGTAAGTGAATGAGAACACGGCATGTGAAGGAGAGTGGCAGGAATAGGCAAACAGCCTATGCCAGAAATCTGGCACAGGTTGGCCTGGGACTACATCACAAGAGACATTAGCATTTGACTCCCTACTACATTGTAGGGTTCTGATAGTCAAGGCAGACAGTCTTGACTTACAAGACTCAGAGCTCTTGAGCGTAGAAACTGAGCCTGTCAGCTCCCAACACTGAGCACTGCACCTATAGAGTAGGTACTTGTGATGGTAAACTGCAGATATCAACTATGGTCCCCAGTCGGCTGGTCAAAACCAGTTTAGGTGTTGCTGGGAAGGGATTTTGTAGATGTGATTAATGTTCACAACAAGTTGACTTTAAGTAAAGTCAACCTTTCATAATGTGAATGGATCTCCTCCAATCAGTTGAAGGTCTCACAAGCAAGGGCTAAGGTTTCCCAGAAAAGAAGTTCTGCCTCCAGACTGCAACATCAACTCTTACCTGAATTTCTAGCCTCTTGGCTTCCCTACAGACTTCAGCTGTGCCAGCTCCCACAATTGTGTGTGTCAATCCCTTAAACTAAAATTCTCTCTCCCTCTATTTATCTACACTATCTCCTACTGGTTCTCTTTCTCTGAAGGACCCTGACTACTACAGTCTCAACCCATGTGCACTGAATGAATAGAAATCATTGTCAGAGCTCTCGGAAAGGGCTGCCTCAACTGGTGTTTGCATCTATTTTATAAGCATCAGGAGGTATCACATGACAAAAATGCCCCAGTTCACTTTGACTCTTTCAGACTTGAGAATATGAAACTTTTCAATCACTCAGGAGTTGGATTTCAAGTAAACAATTGACAATGTTAAAGTAACAAGGGTAAATTAGCAGTATAGTCCTAATGCTCTTGACATGTTAACATCATAATTTAGTAATTGCAAATCATGCATAATAGACTAAAGTAAATAGGATAAACCTCTATAGCTGTATTTACTTGTTTACTTTCTGACTCACCCACTAGAATGTAAGCTCCTGGTCAGTGGTATTTTATTGCATCACCAATATGTTCCCAGCACCTAGCAGAGTACCTGGCACATAGTAGGTAGCTCAGTAAATAGAACAAATAAATGAATGGATGATCCTAACACATTTTACTCAACAAAAGCTAAATATCCACAGCTAATGGGCTCTTCAATAGAGTGCCTCAACACAGCATTCTTGTTAGTTGAGTTGCGTTCTTACCACAGGAGAGTTTATGCCAATTGTAGTTGTTATTATGATTACATAATTAAAACAAATATAAGATAAACTGACTAAATATGAGTGAAAAACAGACTTACTGTTTCTATAAAAACTAAGCTGAATATGTGGAGAAACTTCATTAAAATGTATCACTAAAAAACTGCTGAGATCATTTCCCAAGTGCCTGTAAGTCCTGTTCCACTTTAAATAAATTTAAACTGGAAATGGATAAAGGGTGTGGTTTATATATTAAAAAAAAAAAAGTCAACATGGAACTTCAACAAGCCATCCAATACTCCAAAAAAGACCACCAAAAATTAGAAAATGAATATATATATAAAATACACATTAAAACAAAACACTTTATATGTTAAAATTTCTAAATAATTCCTTGCTTGAAATGACTTCTTGATTAGCCAACCAATAACTTGTCCCAAGCTCATCCAATAAAAGGGCTCCTGCTCTAATCACAGATCCCATGATTCAGGAAAGGATAAAAATTGGTATGTCTTTAGCTCCTGCCATCACTTCTGCTATGGCAGCTAGACCAGGACAGCTCCCTGGAATTGTCTCTTCCAAACTCAGGTGCTTGCTTGGCTCATAGGCATTCACTGCCTTGCACAGCTCTCCCTTGAGAGTGTTTTCTATCATTATTTTTCTATCTGAGAGTTATGTTATTTGTGCAAGGATTCTATTTTGATACTCATTGAAATCACCAACAAAGGGCAGACCAGAAAATAGAAGAGTTGAAAAATGTGAATCCATCCTTTATGGTATGAGTTGGCAGTTCTGATAAAAGGTTTTCATGAAATGGGTGGTTACTACAGTTGCTAAAAATTGGAGGTTAAAGAGGCACTGCTTTTCCTTTGGAGGCAACAAGCTCCAGATATGTCCTAGAGGAAAAATAAAAGTCCCAGTAGGGAGGAGTAGGTAAGATAAGGTAGAGATATGTAAAAAGAGTTGCTCAAAATCATAAAGCATGCTCAAAATTAATATTAGAGAGCCTGGAATCCAGGTCTTCTGATGAGAATGTCTTTTCCAGAGTAAAGTCCATCTATATTACAACCCAAAAATCACTATAAGAAGGATATAGATTTTTTTTTATTGAACCCAGGGTATAATGAGTGATTCAGAAATTAACCAGCAGAGATAAAATGCACTAATTTGTACATTTCAGTTTCTCTAAAATGAATGAATTAAGATATATTTGTAAAGGTCCTTACCTTACATTTTGGGAGTTCAAAGGCACATATTATGAATAACAATGGTATGAAGGTAAAGAGTTATTGGAAAAATGAAAACAATCTTTATTACAAACACAGCTCCCCTGCCACCTAACTCATTCCCTTCATATTTGCTAGCCACAAACCACAAAGTATGGATTTCCTAAGAAAATCACTTACTAGACTACTGAGTAGCAATGAGAGACAAGCCTTACTTTATGCAACCAATGACCCAAGACACTCTTCCCTAAGAAAAACTGACACCTGTGACTCCAGTCCTGGTGACAGTTCTGTTAAGACTGAACTCCAGAGTTTGACAATGCTGACTACATCTGCACACTCATGTTATCGACATTCTAAGGACTTAGTCCCTCTGAGCTAAACACAAAAGTGCATACATTGGGGTGGCAATTACTGTCACTCTTCAAAATTACGTATTTCTAATCACACTGATGAAAATGCTTTGTCAGGACAATAATCCCAATTACGTATTACTTGGCAAAATTGCTAAAGCAAATAAAAATATGCTGGTAGATCACAGAGAACTCATAAAATCACATAGCCAAAGTGTGAAATAGCAGTCATCAAGACTGTGGTTTGGGAAAGTCCTCTAGGGAGGCAAGATGGAGAAAAACTGTTGTTAAATATTTGGGTACATATCATCCGCTTGATTTCTATGTGTAGCTTATGCAATGGTGAGTTCAGATACGTGGACTATGATAACTCTTTCCCACACAGTTGTTTACAGAAGGCATATGTGGAATATTCTATCAACACAGAGAAGTCTTAAATTAATGCAGCATTCCATCTTCCAACAATCTCTCATCTTCTGGAGATCTTACCAACTTTTGGAAGATTAATAACAGGAATAAAAGATGAAACCCACTTTTTCTCAATCTATTGGTTAACAGTTCTGGTAAAGAATATGTTCATAAATGACATTGGAGCCATCCAGCAAAATGAGGTGAAGTGTGTGAAGGAAGGAAGTTGGGGGATTTCATTTTTATAATGCAACCTCGGGGCTCAGCTATGTATTTGGTCCAAAGTTCTTGTTCTAGTGCTGTTTCAATAGTCAGACTGCACTCCCACACACAGTACCAATCATTATCAGTTTTGTTTTGCTGACATTAGCACCTGAGCTATCTTGGAGAAAGTCTGTAGCCCCAGGATAAGAGAGGTCAGGAGGGACTCATGCAGGACAAATGACAGGGTCTTTATGAAAGCCATGAGGGGTTGTATACAAGGCTATTTGTGGAATCCTTCAAAACCGCCACTTCGAGGGATTTTGAAGATGAATAATAGGTCATAGTGAAGGAAAATAGAATAGAAGAAGTTGAGGAAAAAACAGGAAGAAAAGAATGTTTATCTCAATTTTTCTGGTGTCCTTGGGTGTTCTCATTTAATATTCTTTGGCCTCTGGACAGGTTGCATCATAACTTCACTCAGTGGCATAGGGAGTTCTTTCCTTCTGGTGGTTATCAGGCAGTGGGGTCTAGGGCCATGAGCAAGACAAAAGGTGCAGCATACTCTTCCAGTTCCAAAAATCTTGTTCAGTAGGCATCCATTTTGACTAGAAATTTCTCCCTGTTCAGTACTTCTACGAATAGCAGAATCCCTTTGGTCAATCTGTTTCCTTCCTTCATAAGAAAATGATAACCATGCCTACATAAACTGTCCCAGCTAACATGAAGCCCTCATGAAAATCCACCTTGTACCAATTTCTGCTGATGTCATCATAAAGGAAAATATTTGTAAAGGAATGAAATGGTATTTTTGTTTTAATTAGATCCATTCAATCTCAAGGCTATGATATGGCTTGGTTCTGTGTCCCACCCAAATCTCACCTTGAATTATAATAATCCCCATGTGTCTAGGTCAGGACCAGGTGGAGATAATTGAATCATGGGGGCAGTTACCCCCATGCTGTTCTTGTGATAGTGAGTGAGTTCTCACAAGATCTGATGGTTTTATAAGGAGCTTTTTCCCCTTTGGTCGGCACTTCTCCTTCCTGCCACCATGTGAAGGACATGTTTGTTACCCTTTCCACTATTATTGTATGTTTCCTGACGCCTCCTCAGCCCTGTGAATCTGTGAGTCAATTAAACCTCTTTCCTTTATAAATTACCCAATCTTGGGCAGTTCGTTATAGCAGCATGACAACAGACTAACACAAGCTATAAACCTCAAGAGTCCCTTAGGTAAGAAAATAAGATATTTTTAATGACTCAAACAGATGTTTAGAATTTTTAAAGAGTTAGTCACAGAAAGAACATAATTCAGGTTATAAATAACTTTCATCTTCTAATAATATAAACTATAGATATTCATATATAAATATATACACACATAAATATAAATGTACAGATACACTCAGAGAGAGAGAAAGAGAAAATAAGTAAGGTTCATCGTATATATACCCTAAATGCTCTCCCTGGATGTCACTCTTGTGTAAAGATCTATCATCATGTTATCCCTTGTGGAAAGATACCTTTCAATGGAAAGCAACATTTTTCAATTCAAAGTTTTACTTCATAATTCAGAGGAACTTTGTTGTATCTCTTCTGGCAGTGAATCTTTTTAGTAACCAAATATTACACGATTTTGAGGATACATATTTTGTATGAGCTTCTTACATGCTGATTTTATCGAAGAGGTATATACAAGAAAGGTTTTTTTACAAGGAATAAACATAAGGCGAGTGTGAATTGCATCAACACGCAACACTCAACATTCAAGGGGTCTTTGAAAATGTTGTCCTTTTGTTTCAAAATTTTGAAAACTATGTTTTTGGTTATTGTATACCAACTTTTACACAAGATGTCAACATCACCTCAAAGTATGCTAAATTATAACACAAAGGACACTGGCACAATAATATTCACCAACTGTTAATTTTCAGACAAGGTAGAGGTAAAGAAATTCACAGAACTTTGGGTTGCAATGGAGTCTTTGCAATTACAAGATCTCAACTCTTCCCTGGGTTCTTTTCATTTTTGAGTTAAAGAAGCCAGCTCCAAAGAGAAGCTCAATGATTTCCCCAAGATCATATGGCTAGTAAATGGAAGATTAAAGTCCAGAGTGGCTTGTCTAATGAATTTCCATGACCAGTGGAAGACACATAATGAAATTTCAGTTAGACACTTCAGAATATGATGATCTCACCCCTTCACTGGTTGAGGAGGGGCAGGGGTTGCAGACAAGAACAAGGTAAGCATGTCTCTTTCTGTTTGTATGCTTGAGTAACCATGAATGAGTTAACATATAAAGAGTAGATTCTTAGACTGATTTTCTATGATGTCAGACATCTGGATAAAAATGACAATTTTTAGTAAAAACACCAGATATTTACAAATATATGGCCTCATCTAAATATTGAATTATGCATACACAGAGCCTTAATGTAGGTAAGTGGAAAACATAAAATCACAAATCTCCATGATTGGGTGAATTATTGCCTTTGGGTTGGGGAGGGGGGCAAGAGTGGTATGCTCAGTATGCATGAAACATTTTGAGACATTTGCTGTGATGGATATTTTTAAATTCTTTCTAGCCATACATAGAATGCAGAAATTAACACAAGAATGTCTTAATTGGACCTATTTTATATACAAAGGAATAATGGGCTAAATGGGTTGGAATGAATGCCATATTTATCCTTCAAGGGAGGAAAGACATGATGATTCACAGGCGGCGAAGCCAAGAGCATTGGGCCTTCTCATGAGTAGAATAAATATATCTACCTCCTTTCATAATATTCTGTCCTCTAGTCCTTAAAGGCCCCCTAAAGGCTTGAATAGAAAAGAGATGGGAAAATCAGAAACGATTCATTTTAATTTCACATACAGTAATTTTCTTTTAGAGATTAGGATGCAGAGCCATGATAATGGTTTAACAACTCCATCTAAACTTTAAACCACCAAATGACACTATCAATGCAAAATTCCATTCTAACTCTTCCAAAGTTATCACATACCTTCTATGTGCAAGAAGGCCAGTGACAGAGACTTGAAATGGTGCATCAGCTGAGGAGAGTAAGCCCTTGGCTTCTGAGTGCATTGTTGCATTTCTTGATTCTGCATGCTGCATATTTTACCCTCTTAACTTTGTTTTGCTTAGGCTAAAATGGGCTTTAATCCTCGCTAGTATGGAAGTCACAGGAGGAAAAAGCAGGCATGAATTGTGCTGGGTGACAAAAGACATATAAACTTGCTGCAAACCTTCAAGAACTGATGACAACATTTTGGAGTCGGGCAAAGAATTATACCAGCCAACAGAAATACATGTTCACTTTGGGGCTAAAGAAATAAGGGAGGTGTGGGAAAATAATATAAAGTTATTAAATGATCATTTCCCCTTTCTCTTGCATAGAATCATTTATTCATTAAGGAAAACTGATTAGTCCTTTATCCTTGCCTGTAAAGAAACATAAGGGTGAAAAAGAAAGAAGGAAAGGGAGGAAGAAAGGCAGAAAAGAAAGAAGGAAAGAAAAAGAAAGAGAAAGGAAGAGAGAGAAAGAGAAAGAAAAGAAAGGAGGAAAGAAAGAAAGAAAGAGAAAGAAAGAGAGAAAGAAAGAAAGAAAGAAGAAAGAAAGAGAAAGAAAGAAAGAAAGAAAGAGAAAGAAAAGAAAGAAAGAAAGAAAGAAAGAAAGAAAGAAAGAAAGAAAGAAAGAAGAAAGGAAGGAAGGAAGGAAAAAGAAAGAGAAAGGAAGAGAGAGAAAGAGAAAGAAAAGAAAGGAGGAAAAAAGAAAGAAAGAAAGAAAGAAAGAAAGAAAGAAAGAAAGAAAGAAAGAAGAAAGGAAGGAAGGAAGGAAGGAAGGAGGGAGGGAAGGAAGGAAGGAAGGAAGGAAGGAAGGGGAGGGAGGGAAAGAGGGAGGGAAGGAGGGAGGAAAGGATATGGAGGAGGTGGCCTGCTATAGTAGTTTTGAATCTGCTGACTCTGATGGTTGTTCTTTCCAAATCCTGCTGGCTAGGATGAGGCAAAAGTGCATCTCATCTATGTTCACCTTGCCAAGCAGGGATCACTCCTCCAAGTGATTGAAAATAGAATACTGTATCTCATTTCTTCAATCTGGTCTCTAGCATTAGATTCATAAATGGCACTAACAGACATTGCTCTTATTCAAAGGGCCAATTCAGCTTTCCACCTACTTCTACAATAATGCAAGAAATTTCAGAAAGGTGTAGCAGACTAAAAAATAAAAATAAAGCAAAGCTTGTAGGTATGCAAAATTGTATGTAAATTAAGCTATCATCAGTCAATTCCCACTTTTTCTCTGATTATAGTTTTAAAAATGGTTTGTCTCTATTTCTAATTGCATCAATTGATAGTTTATCCCAATCAGCTCTCCGTCTCTGACGGTCCCCCCAGCCTCTCTATTAAGTTGTTAATGAGTTGCCAATTCTTACATATCTTATTTAGAAGAATGTGCTCAGATTTTCTTATGTTAAGTTTTTCCTAAACTGAATATACAGTTGTTATTAATTTAATGAACCAGTGCCAAAGCACCAAGCTAGGTTTTACAGGAGTACACAAATCAATGAGACATAAATCACTCTAATTCAAGGCTAAGTACAAAACAGAGATACAGAGTGCAGCAGGAATGTGGTGGATAAAGATTTTATCTTTGGCTAGAATGACCTGGAAACGTTTCTCAGAAGTGATGAGGACCTGATGTGCATCTTTACAGATCACTTAAAGTATATAAAGCAGGGAAAGGAATTTCAGAGGGAGAGAGAGAGAGAGAGAGAGCTATGGCTCGGGTGACAACAGGAGACTATAGCACAGGGCTCATGAGGGCATGTGATGGGAGAAAAAGCTGGGGGCTAAATTGTGCTGGGGCTCACATTCCAAGCCCGAACATTTTGCCTTGGTATTGAATAGGGATGGAAAGGCATGGAAGGCCACCCCATTATTGAACTCTTTAGGCAGATGTCAAGGATGGAGTATACCTCTAAATGTCTCCATTCCCACTGTACCCTGGGTATTTCTATTGTAAAGGGCTTAGGGTGAAGGGTCTTTTTTGCCTAATCAAAGAAGGTCAATCTGCAGACAAGCAATTTCACATTCATTTTCACTTGCAATTCTTTCCTGGGATGTCATCTGTTATGCATTTAATATTCTTTACACTCATCCCCTCACAAATTCTGCATCCAAGTGCATAAAGAGGGATCCATTTCTTCAGACAATTCCCACCAAGGCCTCCCTATGGATGCCATCAAGATTTTGCACCTGCAATTGGCTAATTGCCAGCACAATAGGCCACTTGAGCCTTCAAAATTAAGGATTTAACGATAAGTGGGGAGGTACAATGATAAATGAAAGGCTGAATTCACACTTCTGATTTCTATGGCCTAATATATTAGGGGATGTAAAATGGAAGCAGGCCATAATGGAGCCTAAAAACAATCCTTATGGTCACTATTGAGTCTCCTGGAAACAGCCTCTCCAATTTAGAAACTGTGAGTGAAAGACTGCCTTAAAATCTATGATGTGATCATTATTATAGTCTCAAAGGGCAGCTTTGACACAACTACAGTGATTATTTTGTAACTTCTCTAAAAGATTGGCCACCTCCCTTTTCCCTCCCCCACCTTTTCAAGAGCCAAGTTTCAAAAAGGGGGAAAGAGAACCAAAGAATGACTTCATGAAGGCCACATTCTCCAAGGTCTCAAAAGCACTTGGGAAATGTCACCAATTGGATCACAAATATTTGCACATTGGTTACCTTTTCTTACTAATCAGAAAATTCTCTTGTACAAAATGTCTGGCCTTAGCTAGCATGTTGTTTCTTCCAGTTACTGGGCTGCCACAAGGACAATAAACAGCTTACCAATCCAGGTCTTATATAAGCCACAAACCTAGGACTGGTCTGGTGATCATGTCTCCTTTTTACCTTGTAAGTCTCTAGAAATGTTTTTCCACATATGCTGTGTCTATTTTTAGAAGCATGTTCATTTGCTAACATGGTTGCATATACTTCTTAGTTTGGCAGCAGCAACAGCAGCATCAGGTGGAAAATACCCTATTAGAAAAACAATGTCTATTCAATAGCTTTGGTAAAACAGTTTCGTCTTTTATATTGAGGAAATCCTTGGAGGAAATTACAAAGATTATGCCTTACAAATATAATGCACAAGAAGAGAGGGCTTTGTTAATAGAGGTTTCAGACATCTTAAGCAGGGAGGAAAAATCTCCATAGATAAGAACTCTTTTTAAATAGGCCTAGTCTGATACATGGACTGAGGCTTAGGAAAAGTCGCTATTGTCAGAACTATAAAAGGTGTCTAGCTTACCACAAAACTTACACGAACTTTCATATAGTTTCACAGTCATGAGAATGAGTCAGTACATAATTCTCTATGGTAGACTGAGGGGGTTTCCTAAGAAATTAAATGTCAATAAATTTAAATGGCATAAAGTGCCTGATTAATAGCATAGGAAAATAAATCCCAGAACAAAAGCCCTGCAAAGTTAATCCCTATTCACACATGCTGTTATCAAGAAATATGTATCTAAGACTTACTAGGTACTAAATGCTGAGTGGAAAGCATGCAAATGTGCTAGGAATGGCCCCAGATCTCAATATTACAATTATTTGGAAAAATAAGACCGATTGACATATAAAGACAATTAACTGATTTAAACATTCCCTAACAACTGCCAAATGAGTGGGTGGGCCCACTACAGGTGGGTTTAGGAAAAGGAGAAATCCTTGAAGGCTGGAGTGGGCAAGCAAGACTTCATGGAGAAGTTGAAACTGGAGTCTCCCAAGATGGAGAATGGAGACTATGTAAGGCTCAGCCAGCCCACTCAGGGCATAGTGAGTGTCCCAGTCTGTCTGAAGAAAGAGCCATTTTAAGGAAGCAAAGGAAGATGAGTTTGGGAAAGTACTGGGGAGGGGGTGCTGTCATGGATTTTCCCCTAGAGCCTCCAGAAGGAATGTAACCCTGCTAACCCATTTTAGATTTCTGAACTCCAAGACTGTGGGAAAATAAATTTGTGTTGTGTTAAGCCACTAAGTGTGTGATGATTTGTTACAGCAGCCATGGGAAACTAATATATCTTATGTGTATACAAATACATTTCTCATCTTCACAAATATTACTGTAACCATTAGACCATACTATCTGAATGTAGTGTTTAATTTCAACAAATTGGAGACAAGACAGCAAAGCCAACTTCTCCAAAGAAAACCTACCTTCCAAATATCTCACTGCATAAAACAATCACCATTCACCCAGGGCTTCCCCTACCTGCCAGACCACTTGACTATGAATGTCCAACTTCCAGGGTGCAAATTCACACAAGTGAAAATCTAGCCCAACTTTCCATTTAACCGTCACATCATATAGCTGATAAATGGGCCTGTTTTCCATGTCTCTGCTAGGAATACTGGGAAGACAGAATAATATTTGAAAAACATTGGGCTAAGTAAAATAATTATAAAGGATTATTTTAATAAGTTACTGCTTTCAATGTCAGCTAATATAATTCATTCAGCGTTGTTTCCTCCTTAGCTTTATTTCCCATTTAACAAGCTCCCTCAATACCTTTTAAAGGGATTGTAATGCCTATATAGAGATAACCTGATGCCATTTCCCAAATGCCAGATTTTGGCAGCGGCCTGACCACCAACCCCCACACCTCTCCAGGCACATTACCCACTGGAAATGCAGTTGGAATGGCAGAAGTTCACTTGTATAAGTAAATCCCAAGCTGATTCCATAAATCATAAACCACTCATCTTGTCGAAGAAAAAAGATGCAGCTACACAACTTTTACATGTAATACTGTGGCTCACTCAGAATGAAAGGGGGAAAAACAGAAAAGGGAAGTACAATTTCCTCTGCCCTCGCTAAATGTTATTTGCAAGAATATTTGTTCTCTGTTTTGCTTCACTTTGGTTTTTATTGTTTTGAAAGGAAATGCACAAAAACATAGATATCATTAAATATGGAATACTAACTGGAGTCTCTGAGCCCTACATAGTCTCCATTCTCCATCTTGGGAGGACAAAGAGCATCATGATCAGGTAGAATAAACCCCAAAGTAGGAATCAGGAATCCCACACTGTGTTACTGGATTGGCCATTAACTGCCAAATGAGCAACAAACAGGCTGTTTCACCACCTGTGACTCAATACCAAGTCATTTACAGTTAGAATTATTAATAGCAGGGGAAAGAACTACAGTGACAATAACAATGCACCCATACTATGTACTAAGTATGCATGAGTGCTCTCACTCTTCTACCCCCCTCTCTCTCTTCACATGTGCGATCTCTAATTCTTAAAACAATCCTATGAGATAGGCATTATTATTACCCATCATTGACAGATAAGGGAAGTGAGGCTCATGAGGTTCAGATTACTCAGTAGTGGAGACCAGGAAGTGCTCAGGGAAAGCCAAAAGCTTTCACAGGCTCTGCTTTGCACTCACTCTTTCCCTTCCTAAGAACAAGATGGATGTGGGAGGGGCAAAGCTTAGGCCACTGAGCTCAGAGGCTGCCCCTTTCACCTGCCTTCCCAAGGAAGCAGGAAGGGATCAGATTTAAAGACAATCCGTATTCTTATAGTTCCCTGGGCAGGTTGGCTGACCCATACCATGACAGGACGAATGTCACGAGGACCATATCCAATGTGTGTGTCTCAGGGTACAGGCTTTAACAGGGACCGTGTTATTTATTTCCTGGTTATAATGCACATACTGAGTTGGGAAGGGTGTGTGGAGTAAGAAGGAGAGGAGTTAGCACACGAAGTACTTTGGCATTTCTGCTTCTACAAGGAATTACAAAGTACAGAAAAGGAATGCTGCTATAAAACTCCCAAAATTAGACTTGGTTTCAGAGCAAAAGCTAAGAAAATAGTGAGAACCCCTTTTAATTCAGCCAGTCACTACACACACAGACAGACCACAGATCAAATCATATCCCAGAAACATATCCATGTACATTCAGAACTTAATATAACCCAACTAGAATAGAAGGCAGGTGTTAATACTATTCCTCAAACCACATTTCCATAGCATTTCAAATATTTATAGCTTGTTATAAATTACACCAAGGCCACATATCAAAGAATGAAAATCACCCATATTAAATTAATCAGAGATTTTAGAAAATTATACATTGCACATGACTGAGTATAATACATTTAATGTTTCAATGTCATGGAACATTTGCTTTATAAATAAAATGTGAAAGTGATTAAGCTCTCACAAACCCTCAGGAATATGGCAAAACTATACGCAAGCCCCCTAAGCCCTGGATTTGTATCTCTGGATTTTGGTTACTGAAGAAAAACAAAAAATCATGCAACTGAACTAGATCCCGCTAGTTGGTGATGCTCCAGAGGAAAGTCAATGTCAGCATGGGGAAAAGTGAAATTCAATATCCTAGTCCCTAGTACCCTGATCTCTTATAGAATAATTCAAATGTTACCCTCAGCTCTATAAGCTCAGTTGCCACTCTCCTTTAATGGAAACTTAAGTGCACATTGAAGGTAGGATTTGGCTCAAGGACTTTCTACGCCACACTAAACATTCGTGTTGTTAAAAGCACCTTTACACATATATGCCATTACAAACTAAGATTGGATTTCAGGACAAGAATGTAAAATGTAGACTTTGGAGATGTCTAAAGAAGTGTTTAAAATGTTTCACCCAGCCCAGGTAACACAGTGAGACCCCGTCTCTACCAATTTTTTTTTTTTTTTTTTTTTAGCTGGCATGGGGACATGAGCAGTGCATGCCTGTAGTTCTAACTGCCTGGGAGGCTGGAGTGGGAAGATGGCTAAGTCTGAGGTTACAGTGACCTACAGTCATGCCACTGCACTCCAGCCAGGGTGACAGAGTGAGACCCTGTCCCCCAAAAATTAATTAATTAAAATAAAGTATTCCACTAACTCCCCTACCAATAAATAATACAAGCCTTAGCTTCCTTCAGAGCCAAGCAACTACACAAAAGTCACCAGATAGCCAGAGTTTTCCATGGATTCCGAAGATGCAATTCCATATCTGTGCTTCTTAGATTTCATGACATCTTTCCCATTTCTTTATAGAAGTACTGCATTGTTATGTGACTGTGTGTATACTAATTAAACTTAATTTTGCTTTGAGTACCTTATGATAGCTTCATAAAGCCATTTGGTATGTCAAAACCAGTGCTGTAAGTCCTGGAATACATCTTCCCGGACTATATAATCCAATACCTGACCATGGCATTTTTTGTCCCTTTTTACAGAAAACTCTACTCTCAAGGGTCATATTCTATCCTGGACTTCAGTAAGTGCAACAAAACTAAATTATAGTTCTACACTGACTTCTAGTTTCCAAAACACAATCGCCTCTTTACATGGTATATTAAATATTCCCTTTTAGCAGCAGTTCTGAAGATGGCAAGGTATCATCAACTTCTCAAAATACTCATCTTATTATTCTGTTGAATATTTGAGGAGAAACAGGGTGTTAGCATAGTCTGAAAATATCTCCCCCGAATTTAGACCAGTTAAAAAGGGAAAAAGAGTAACTTTAACAACTAAGATTATTGGCATCTTGAACTCCCTGATGTGATGCACTGAGACAAGTACAATAACTACAATATTACTTCTGTGGTATTTGCCCAAGGGCATAACTCCGTATATAATCATGACAAAATCTAGGATACACACAAATTGAGGAAACTTTTACAAAGTAACTACCAGGATTCATAAAAAGTCTCATGATCATGAAAGATGAAGAAAGATGAGGAATTAATTGTCGCAGATTGGAGGAAACCAAGGAGACACAACTAAATGCAATGTAGAATCCTAAGAAATTGGCTTCGTGTGCCATGTACCATGTTTAGAGTCATAGATGACAAGATGTAAAGCAAGAATATTGAGACCTTACTATGGCCTCAAGATGAAGAAACAGAATCTCATAAAGGTAAAGTAACTGGCTCCCATGTTCACTAAGCTAGTAAAAGCTCTTGCCAAATCTTCCAGATTCCAAAACTCAGATTCCTTGAATTATTCATTGTTAGATCTTGCCTGTGATAATTACAGCATGGTCTTTCACTAATAGTGACTTTGTACTCCATTCATTCACTCACTCATTGATTCATAGCAGTATGAACTCATGGATATTTATTTTATTTTATGGACCATAACCCATTACTATCACTGCTTGTTTTGTTATTTAAATTGTCCATGATTTGACCATTAGGTGCTCTTTGGTGTTGGCTCCTTTGTCCTTTGTCCTTTTGACACCTTGATTGCTTGTTAACACTTCCTTATTTCTAGCATCACAAGATATTATAGGTTTAGTTTACAGTTTTCTGACCCCAGTGCCAGACTCAACTACTTCACCAAGAGACCCTGATTTCACTTCTCAGAGTATGGTATTTAGAAATTAAGATCTGGGTGCAAGGTGTGCTTATTGCTATGAGGATGTCATTACTTCTAGGCTCTCTCAGCAAAACAAGCTAGGAAATAATGGGAATGTACACGTTTATATCTATTTATCTATCTATCACCTATCAAACATGAGTTCCAACACAAGTTTCAATCTGGCCTTCCCCCTTTGCTAATTTGTAACTCCTTTTTCCAACAGTGAGAAACCTAAGCTCATTATCATATATTCACATATATTAATATGTCATTCAAATAACATATATTCACAGTTTGATCAACCCTAATATTCACAGAGTAGTTTTGGAACTGTGAAATCATCAGGGCCTGGTGTTTTTTGTGAAGTGGTTCATTCGTAACTTTCTCCATTCCTTTCATGGGTATTGATCTGTTTAAGCTTTTCAAATCAAGTGAGCTCGGTCTTGGTAATATGTATTTCTCTAGGAAATTATTGATTTTATCTAGGTTTTCAACTTCATGTGGATATCTGAAAAGTAAATACTTGTGATTTTTGAAAACTTACTTTTCTCTAATGGATAGTTCCTTCTTGTCATCTCTTATTTTGTATAGTTTTCCTTTCTACTTCTTTTTCTTCATTAAATTAGCTGTTTATTTGCATAATTTAAAAAACGCAGAATTTTGATTTATTGAACACATTTGCTCTATTATTCTGCTCTCTACCTCATTATTTTCTATTTTGTCTTTATAAATTCCTTCTTTTTGCTTTCTTTTGGTGTACTTTGTTATTCTTTTTCTAATATTTTGATCTGGGCATTTTCCCATTTATTTGCACTCTCATTTTTATTGGTAAAAGTGCTCAATGAAATGAATTTCTCTCTAATCTTTGCTTTAAATGCATCTCATAGATTGTTATATGTAGTGCTTTATTTTCCATTTTTTTAAATCTGTAATTTCAATTTGCATGTCCTCTTTCATTCAGGAGTTTTTGCAGTGGCATATGCCTTTAATTCAGCACTTTGAGAGGCCAAGGTAGGAGGATTGCTTAAGCCCAGGAGTTCAAAGCTGCAGTGAGCTATGAGCGTGCCACTGCACTTTAGCCTGGGTGAGACAGCGAGACCATGTCTCTTAAAAATAAAAAATAAACTAAAATTTCTAGATGAAAGTGACAATCTAGTTTTTATTTTGTTAGCAATTTCTCAATTTATTGCATCGCAATTGGAGTGTGTTATTTGTATTATACTATTTGTACTTTACAAAAATTATTCATGTTTTCAATGAAACCTAATATATAATTAATTTTTGTGAATGTGTCATGGCATAGGAAGTGAAATTTTATAAATTTCAGTTGAGTAAACCCACCTTCCAAGAAACAATTGCAAAGTACAAGAAAACTATAATCCAACACTGTAAAAAGATTTAAAATACTCAAAAAGAATATTCTCAAAAAAGCATTTGAAGATATGAAAATCCGCCTTGACTTAGAAATCTAAAACCTAAAATTAGAGATGTGTTAAAAAAAACCCAGGAATAAACTAAAAGTAAGTAATGAAACTCAATAAATAAACGAAAAAGACAAAATTATCTAAAAAATAAAGAATAAATTACAAGGTGCACAAGGGAGAATAGATTCAAATGAAATTTAATAAGAGACATTGAAGAAATACAGAAAAATAACTGAGATAATTACATAAATAAGAAAATCAAAAAGAACCAGAAATAATGTATTATAAATGGAAGAAAGGCAAAAAAACAAATCACATTTATATCATTGGGGTCCCTGGAAAAGAAAAAACAAAAATGCTACAGAGCTAATAATTAAAATTACAATACAAGAAAATGTTCCTGAAATAGAAAAAGATCTGATTCAGCCCACTGAAATGGCTCACTGCATATCTGAAGTTATGCAGAACGATCAGCTCAATGCATTTGGTGGCAAAACTAGATTTCAAAGATAATGATAAACATCTCAAAGCCTCCCGCTAAAATACAAATAAGCTACAGAACACAAAAGAATTAGACTGGCATCAGAGTTTTCAAAACCAAGGCAATGATGGGGAATTAAAAAAAAAAAAAAAAACACACACCTAATGAAAGAAAGTGGCTAGATTTTATATCTAGCCAGTCTGTTATTCAGATGCCAATATAGGAGAAAATAAAAGTTTTCAGCATAGAAGAACTTAGGGAATTCTGCACATACCGACCCTTTTCGAAGTTTTTCTCGTCTCCCCTTGCTGACTGCAAAGTCTTTTATCAGAGCAGAGTCAGGGAAGAATCATAAAATCACACACTGAGATTTGGTGACTTTTTTTTTTCCTCTTTACACATAGTGATTTCACATTTGGCACTGTCTGTCTTCAAATTATCCTGAAAGAATTTGGTTTTGTGTAGAATTTACTTTTCCTATATTGTTATTTCTTATGGTTTGTGGAGGTAAATCTTTCAAGGTAGCCAGATGTGCTGCTGACATTACCCTTGACTCACTAGACACATTCTTGACTTTTTAATGTGTCAAATCAGAAACTTCATATTGGAAGAGGGGGAAGTCCCATCAGTTATTTAAATAAATAAACTTATATGAATTTCCAAAGTTGTTTCTCTCCTAAGACTCCTTTGTAATTATCTACTAAGCATTTATTATTTATGATGCAGTGTGTTATTTTACCTGCATTAGTCCTTACAGATTCCATTAAAAAAAAAAAGGAAAAAAAAAAAAAACCCCTTTGTAGTGGCTACTACTATTCACCTTTTACAGATTAAGAAAATGAAGCTTAGAGAATATGTCCAAGGATCAAAATCAAGGCTGCTCCATGGCAAAACTGGAGCTCTTAACTGTTACTCTACATTGCCTGTTGTCCTTCGGCCTTTTCTCATTATATGGCCCCAACGATCACTTTCAAGTCATTTATTGGTTCGTTTTGTTCACTCAACCCCATGAGCAAATTTCATCTACCTACCTCCAAAATGTATTCCCTTTCTCTCCATTTATATTTCTATGACCTTGACCCAAGTCAGAATCAACTCTCACCTAGAAAACTGCCATAACAAACATTCAACTCTTCTCTCATCCTCCACTATCACCCCCTCCAATCCCACACCCTCCAATCCATTCTCCATATGGAAGAGGACTACATTTTTATTAATAAAACATAAATCAAATCTTGTCACTGCCTGACTTAAATTCTCCAAAAACTTCCCACTGCTCTCAGAATGAAATCTAACTCTTTCCCATGGCCTGCCAGGCCGTACAATATCTGTCTCCGCCTACTTCTTTTATTTCATTTCATGCCACTCTCCAACTTAATTACTCTTTTCTTGCCAATACTGGCCTCCTTTCTCTTTCTCCAACTTGCCAAGCTCATTCATACCTCAGATCCTTTGCATTTTCTGTACACTTAGCTTGGGGCACTTTTAAAATATTTCCAAATTTTTTTTGATGTTGCAGTCACTGTCTGCTTGACGGAGGCTCAGCCTACTAACTGTCTTGGGAGTGGGTACAGGGAGTTTGGGGGTGGCAGGCATCTGGAGATGGAAGGAGGTGAACTTCTAAGAACAGTAGTTGAATAAGTGAGAGTAGGTTCTGCCACATTGCGAGAAAATGTGAATTATCAACAAACACTTCCTACACCTGATATCTTTTGTATGGTGAGCTGCACATTAATAAAGAAGCAGCTGCCACTACTGAACGATTAATCAATACTAGTAAGCTGACATCCTAAGAACTGCTGAACTGAAGGTTTTCTTTCCCTCTTGCATTTACAAATAAAGTGCTCAGTATTTGAATAACGCCTGTTGACTTGACCAGAAAATATCAGAGTCCTATTTAAATGACATTTGTAGAGAATGAGATTTTCTTCTGGCCACTGCTCCTTATTGCTAATAATAACATCAGATTAGTGGATTTAGGCCGGCAGAGGAGCAATGCCTTTTCTGATCCCTTCTTAAAGCAGCCCTTTCCATCTGTCTCGCCAAGCTGTCCTCCCACTTGTTTGGGCCAATGAGCAGTTCCTAAATGGCACTTCATTAATACCATGGGGACTATCCATCTAAAGACCTATTGTGTTGCTAAATTCCATACAAGACTACCAAGTCTCCTTAGCTTGGAATGATCAAAACACCTGTAATGTTTACAAGTGCAAAGATCTCTCCAGATGATATCCACTAAATGTGGAAGAGTCACACATACACAAAAACCGAAAATCAATCTCAATTGAAAGAGGTTTACAAATGTCCTTCACTTGTCAATTTTTTCACCTGTCATCATTTCAACTCACCAGACAGAAGAAAGTGTTATGTTTTATTGAAGGAGAAAGTTCTGATGGTTGATTGCTTTGGGGGATGGGGGAGCAGAAATCATGGCCAAACACACATATGCACTTAGATGATTATAGGGGAAGATGCCTTTTTTCTTATTTTTACATGAATTGTTCAAGTTCGAGGACTGAACATGATTTAAAATCTAAATGCCAGGTCTTCCAAGAACAAATCTAAGTATTTCTAAATCTCTATCATAAATAACTACATTTAATTTCCTTTTTCCAGCATTTGGCACTTTAAAAGCCCTTTTACAATTTGTACCTATGCTACTTAAGTTAATAACTGACATTTCCTCTTCGTAATACATAATGTAAGTTTGAGTGCTGCTGTGAACCCAAGATAAGCTGAGAAACCAGTAGACTCATTATGAAGCCAATGTTTTAAGATCATACTGATTGCCTATATCTTCTGCCTATTTTGTTTTTCAACAGTCTTGGTCATTCATAACCCTGACCACAAAAAGTGTTTCTCTGTGGTAGAGAACCCCATGCCAAGCAGAGCCACATCAAGTCAAATGTTTGAACTGATCAAGCCAAATGGCTTCAATTGAAGGTTTAGCAAGGTTAAAGTGAGACTCTTGTTTTCAAAGATAGAACTTACCAACACGTTAAGGAAAATTCCTGAATCTGGTGTCCAATTGTTTTACATACATATTTTTCAATTCATCATATTGTTAACCAACTTACATTAAAAACATAAGAAATTGAAGGATGCTTTTATATATAGGATGTACTCAATTTTCAAAGTATACATGTCATAAAGTCAGTAATGCATCCTGCATATGACACAATTTATATTCATTTCACAGGGTCACAATAAGTACATGATTGCGTTTCCTTCAGGAAGTCCACAGATGCCAAACCAGGCATTCTAATTTTGAGACAAACTTGGGCAAATTTGGATAAACCTCTTCAAGAGCCAACAACTATTTACCTACTCTGTTACCGTTCTAGACTTAAAATAGAGAAAGATGGTTTTAAAGAAACCACTTTTGAGAAAGCCATAATTATTTAGCCCAACAGAAGGGAAATATGAAAGGAAATAAATCTGATTGTTTTAGGCATAACTCAGATACATAGTTATTTTTCATGATAAAAGATAAGTTTAGTTGATTAATATCATTAAAGTTTACAAAGGATCTCTTTACAGTTAAAAAGAACGAAATCGTTCAAGACATTACACAGCCAGGGTAGCCAAAGGTATGTTTGTCAATCATTAGATTCTATCTATACTCTGTATTGTTTAGAAGTTGCTGGAAAGGGTAGTAGGTTTTTGTCTGTTTATTTTGCTTTTCTTTTGTGTGACCCCTGCTCTAACACCGTTATTGTTCCTAGATGAAGAAGTAACTAAGTCTAGTGGTTGGAATGAATTCAGGTTTCCCACGGCATGCAGTATGCAGGCAAGGATAGGAGAACACTAGTGCCTTGGGATGGTGGCACTCTAGGAAGCAGGGCCTTCTCACCCTGCCACCTGGCCATGGCACAGGAAGGATACTGGTCATTTTACTTTGTTTTTGTTTGTTTGAGTTTTATTTTGTTTATTCATTTATGGGGAGAGGGAAGGGGACGAGCCATGTCTCAGAGCCAGAACTATCTCCTTCACCTAAATGGCCTTGTGTTCCAATTGTCACATCTTGTTGCTGGCTGGAAGATGGCATGAAAATTTTAATGCTGGCAGCAATTTGAGGAATTATGGCCAAAATTTAGCAAATCTATTTTTTTTCTCTTTTTTAGACTTTGGAAATGAGTTTCCTTACTATTCTTTTATAATTTCATTCAAAAATGTCTAGTACCTTAAAAGCAAGACCTTTCCAATTAAATCAAACATTAATTATTAGATGTATGAGCATTTGTAGACTACATTTCACACACCCAAACCACCAGATGTATGTACTCTTCAAAGTGTAAACAATCAATTTAAAATCCCCCCAACTCCTATTGATGATGTGAGAACAGCATGGTTGATTATTTAACCTTTCAAAGTATGCATTGATGTTGTCACTATTAATAGATGAAACCTTTATACTGCAGTGAGCCATTTCCTATGATCAAAGTCATTTTTCCTCAATTTATTTCTGTGTAAAATGAAAAGAGTTTCCGATTAGCAATAAGGTGCCGGCGGGATACATGGTTATGCGAAGGTAATCACAGCCCTGTGGGAGCAGAGGTACTAACTGTACCTTTTGCTCTGTGACTCCTCAGGGAGGTGATTATCTCATGATAATCATATACCCCCACCCCATTGTGTCTTATTGCTTAATTAGCTACTGCATGAAACGTAGTTCTGTTTGCATCAACTTTATGTCGACTATAATTGCCCTGAGTTTCAGTTCTAAGATGAAAAAAGGATCAAATAACTACATATATTT
Organism: Mandrillus leucophaeus; assembly: GCF_000951045.1. NCBI lineage: Eukaryota > Metazoa > Chordata > Mammalia > Primates > Cercopithecidae > Mandrillus > Mandrillus leucophaeus. The sequence goes on along the minus strand of NW_012110852.1, from coordinate 377,343 downwards.
TGTTTGATTAATCATGAAAAAATCATTAAGGGATTAAAGTGAAACCATTTTACTCCTGCTGATCATGTTCAGCAATTTGAAATTATTTTATGATCCTGATCAATGTAATTAATGAGAATGGCTGTTAATTAGTTACACTAGCAGGTGGGCCATGAAAAATGTATTCACTTAATACCTTAGAACAACAAGCGATTAAGTGCTCCTGTGCTGATTTTACCTGGCACAGAGAAAGGAAATCGCTGTCCAGCTTACCAGGCTCTTTGAGATTACCACACTCCCCTCTTTGCCCACCTCAGCTCCTCCACCTCCTCGTGGGGCCTTTCATAGGGTAACACACAAAAACAGCCTGGCTTGATATTTTTAAAGATATTAAGCATTTTTTCGGCTTAAACATTCTCCTCTTTGTTGCAAGGCCCTACAAGCAGAGGTTTTTGGTAAACTCCACTAAGGCATTATTCATCTCAAATTAACTAACTGTAGCTTCACCATAGAAAATAGGGTAAGCCAGACCCCTTCATCTGCCCCTCAGCAGATGTCATAACCCTTTCTGTAGAGAGTCTAGCTATAGTAACCCCTGGTGGCTGTCTGGTGACAGACAGACAGGAAGTGTTAACATGGTCCATTGAGTTGTTCCTTAGTAGTGCTGAGAGTTTATTGGAAATTTTCACTGTCAAAAGATATATCACATTCCCTGAGGAGTTAGTCAATACATTCAGTTATCTCCACAGTTTTTATCCTAGAGCAATACAAAAGGAGGCTAAAAGTGTAACAAATATTTCCAATATTCTCCTGATTAAACTATTTAGTCACATCAATTATGCAAATGGATACAAATATCTGTTAATATGACTCTCCTGTGCACAGAACCCTTTGCTTTCAATAAACCTCGCTAACTGACATTTAGGATCTGCCCTAGCATTCAGCACATCACTACTTGGCCTAATTGGGAGAGCCGAAATACTAAAAAGTGAAGCTAATGGGAAATTCCAGGGAAATCCTGATTCCTACAGTCAGAGGAGATGGGAACATAGTCGTTCCACTTTATGCTCTTTTCAGAGGCTACATCTCAAGTACCCATTGTATTTGGGTTAGCTCTACTGGATTTGAAAGCAATTAAGGAGAGAGACCTGGCTAGATGAAAGGGTCTTTGTGCAGCTTCCCTGGCCCCTTGGCTAGGCAGCCACATTAGGGCACAAGTGGCCACGAAGTGGTTGGGCGTGGGTGGCGCTCTTGTTCCTTCAGATGCACTACAGTGCATTTCATTGGTGTTTGATTATTTTTCCTTCAAAATAAAAGTTTGATGGAGACTTTGCTTCTTTACTGTTGGACTTCTTTCTTTCTTTTGTAACTATCACCTGCTTAGTAGGAGTTTATATATATATTTCTTATCTCCTACACCAAGGAAAGGAGTTTCTATTACTACTTTGTGCATTTCATTTTCTATCTCAAGGCAGTTTTCATTGTTGTATTTGCAAAAGAGCACAGTAGATGTTAGGGCTTTTTATCAAATTGATGTATACATATGATTATTTCAAGAGTCAACTACCTATCAAAGCTTCTTAAAGACCCAAAGCAGTTCCCAGACCTGCACTGCACCCCTAAGTTATTCCCTCTTCTCAACAAGCTATTGCTTGTAACTTTATTTTATTCTTGGAGCATTTGCCTCCATTTCTCTAAAAAACACATTGAATTGCTATCTTTTTTATTTTTAGGTATTATCTGTTGACTTCCTTCTGTGGAAAATGAGCATTTAGTTGGCCTTCTTTCTTTCTCCTTCCCTACTACATACTCGAATACTTGTCATCCCTCCATCTTCCCAACATATTTACACCAAAAGTTTAGTTAGATAAATTTTTATTTTTACAATTTTTAGATGGTATATGTTATTTAGAGCTAAGCCATGTACTAAACTAGGATTTTTCTTTCCTGAGCTACTTTTTGGAGTCAATCATCATGACTGGCTTTTTATTAATGTTTGGCTCATTTTTCTATGCACATATTACTAATGCAACCTCAAACTCTCTACTAGCTGCATAAATCCTGTCAATACATTTACTCACATTAGCTATCTATTTCATCTTCTTCATAAATTTCATTCAGAGCTTTCTGACCTGCTTCAACCTCAACTGGTTGCCCTCTGCATCCGGGATTCTCTTCACCATTGTCTGGTAGACTCCTTTGGCCTCTCTCCTGTGTTACAGCTTCTGTTTCCTACAGACATGCTATCCTCTCCTTTGATTTATTCCTTCTTTTTGGTGAACAAATACATCCTCTCCAGCTTACTGAGAAAAAAATTGGTTAGAGGTCATTTTTTTCTAAGATCTTGAGTGTCTGAAAATGTCTTCATTCTATCTTCCCACTTGATCGATAATTTGGCTAAGTAGAAATATTAAGGTGGAAGTTATTTTCCTTCAGAATTGTCTTTGAGTTTTGAGTGTTGCTGTGAAATCCAAAGCCATTCTGTCCCATTGCATGATACCTATTCTCTCCCCATCTCCTACCTTCCTTCCTTCCTTCCTCCTTCTTTCTGGAGGCTTGTGGAATTTTCTCTTTATCTCCTTTTTTTCTGGAATGTCACAGTGAATCCTCGCTGCCAGCATTCTACTGGAAGCAAACTGGCACTCCCTGTGTGTAGCTGGTGGTATATGCATTTATTCACTAAAAGTCTCTGTTTCCAGGAAAGTACTCCAGGACAATAAACCTCTGTTTTATCCTCTCCAAAAAATAAAGTTCCATTTGCTGCAAGGCTGAGGAAAGGAAGAGCAGTAAGAGTGAGGGAGAGGAATTAGGGATCTAACTTCTTACACAGCTTTCAATCAGTCCTCTATATTTTATACCCTCTTCACTCCCGCTTCAAGGGATATCCGCTATCACCAATTCCTGGGCTTTTTGAAGGTTCTGCAGTGTGAATTGTATTGATTCTAAGCTTTCCCACTGTTAGGATATGGATTTCCAGATCTGCTAAATCAGTTAATATTTGCTCAAATGCTTTCCAGCTTCTGAAATTTGGTTATTTCCTCTCCCACATCTCCAGTCCTTTTGAGTTTATTTCTTAAAAAAAAAAAAAAATCCCTTATTGTAGTTTTGGCATGGTTTTTAAAAGGGAGTTAAATTAGAGGTATGTGATCAATCCACTATTGAAAAAAGTCAAAGCAGCTAATTCACATATGACAACCAGTCTCTTTCTCTCTTCTTTTAAAACATGAATTATGTGCCTGGTGTTACTTCTGTAAACTGAGAAAGAACCTGAAATTTAGTAGACATAAACAAAAGGCAAAGGGGTCCTCAGGAGGGTGTCCCAGATGTATTTCTGAATTGATTGCAGACCCAAGTAAGTCCTGACTAGCTCAGGCTAAGCAGTTCTAAAGTGCTGTCTTGTAATTCTAACCAAGCCACAAGAGCCCACAAATGCTTAGCCACATCCCACTCACTTCTGCTTGTATGTCTATAGCTTTTCAGCTGACACCAATGTTTCATGAACCGAAATTCCCAGCCTATTCTTTTTACTCCTACCACTACTAATATGCAACTTCCACGTGTATATCTATGCACAGTTTACAGAGTATTTAAACATATATTAACTCACTTGATTCATATCCCTGTGAAGAAATTGTTTTGGTGGTGGTCATTGTTTCTAGAATCATAGTTATGAGCTTGGCCTCTGGAGTAAACATCAGCTGGTAAGGGTTCTGGTTTTAGGCTGATTGTTCATACAACCTGGGCAAATTATTCACACTCTCTGCGCTTGAGTTTCTAAATCTGTAAAATGGAGATAACTACAGTACTCTCAAATCGTTTGAGATTTTGTGAAGATTAAACAAGAATGCATGTAATGTGCTCAGCACAATAGCTGGTACAAAGAAAGCACTCAATAAATAGCAGTTATTACTCTGATTCCCATTTTACAGATGAAGATCCTGAGGTACAGAGAAGTTAGATGATTTTTTCCAAGTCCACAGCACCAATAAGGCACAGAGATAAGACAAGGCTCAAATTACCATCTTTGACTTAGAAGTTCATGCCTCTTTTACCACACGAGTAGTTCTTATCTCTGGCTGCATGCACACTCAAATCACATGGGAAGCCTTGAAAACATTCCCATGCAGGGTCCATCCAGGTGATTCTGACTTAACTGTTCAGGTGTGGATTCCGGACATGGGTTTGTTCTCAACCCTTTCTTGGTGATTCTAACACTAGGCAAGGGTTACAAAACTTATGATCTTTACCAAACTTCCTCTTTCACTCCCAGGTGGCCTTGAACTGTATTTTATCTCCCACCCCTGTTCTAGACTCCTTGTCAGTAGCTAGAAACGCAATCATAATACACTAATTATAAAAGGTGTTAAGCAAATATAAAAATTGTTACCCCCATTCACTTGTTTGAGCACCACAAGAACTTGCTGGTTTAGAGAATACACAGCTTTTCAGAAATGACTAGAAATTAGCATATCAAGATCCAGCTACAGTCTCACCAAGTTTTCCTGGATACATGAGGATGTCCTTTGGTGTGGTCAGCCTGGGCTCCCCTGCAGGGTCAGCAGAGCAATCTATTTCAAACACTTTAGAACAACCTGAGGTTCTGAACTAAATTATAATACAGGTTTCTGGTTTTCCAAGTAAAAGATGATACAAAGGGAGACTAGGCAAGAAAGAAAAGAGAAAAAAGCCACAGGGCTACTTTTGGGTAAGGAAAAAAGCCTAGAGGAGAACAAACAATAGGCTGTTTCAACCTCATCCTGCCTGGGCTCAGCTGGGAGGTTATAGAGCTGACTCCCTGCTGATAAGGCACTTAGCTGAGCTCCACCCAAAGGGCGCATGCCTCAGGGCCTAACCCCATCAAGCTAGCTCACAGGAGTAGGCCAGTGCCCTAATGAAGCCCAAGCCCTATCATCTGCAGACCACTCTACCAGGCCAGTAACAGTCTCAGGATCAGAGAAGGTCACAGATCACTTTTAATTTCAGCAGCAAATAAAAGCTGTCATCACATATTCAGGGAAACTTCATGAAGGTACAGCTGGAATTTGATGTGCCCCATAAAAAAATATTTATCTTCATTAAAAAGTGCACTTAGGAAAAATACACTCTTTTTTTTTTTTTTTTTTTTTTTTTTTGCAGGCCTTGGGCTTAAAAAGCTTTCTTCCCACGGTCATGAGAATAATAATAAACTTGTCTAGGACATGAAACCAAAATGAAAAGGCCAAAATAATCTTCTAAGGGATGAATGGGAAAATGACTAAAACGGCCAAAACCAGTCCTTCTAGGAGCTTCTTCTATAATAAACCAATGTTAGTTTTCACAGCCCTCACCTAGCTGCTATGGACTCAGCTCCAGTGATTCTCACCTGCTAATCCTGGGACAAAATCTGCTGTTCACATAACTATAAGATCTAGCCAGCATCTACTGGCCTCTTCAGATAAAAGACTACTGGAGTCATCAGGCTCCTGAACACATTTTCATCATCAGCCTGATCATGGGTGCACGGCAGCTGCTCGATTGATGGTGTTAGACAGGGAATAAAGAGAGATGCCAGGAGTGCCCTCGGATCTGACACAACGAGGCAAACATCAGTCATTTGGCTAAAAAGCTCATAAAGGCTCCATCAGCCATGACACAGGAGTTTGTCTTAGGCAAAGCTAATGAGGAAATGTGGCAGTGCAAGCCTGTGGGAACAAGTTGTGAATGGGCTGCATTTTCGATGAAAACAAGAAATACAGTTAAAAACAGCGTATATCCTTACCCTGACGAGAAATTATATATCAGTGTTTTGCAACAATTATCCAAAAGAAAAGATGTTTTTTTAAAAAAGTGTTTCACTTCATTTGCCAAGTGGTCAAGTGCATGTAAAATTAGTACTTGAAAGTGGTCACTTCTATGGAAGGCCAGATTACACAAAATGTAATCTTGGCCCTCTCAGAAAAGGAAATTTCTTTGCTAATGGTGGAATAAATCCCGTCCATGCCTTGAAAGAGCTGATTGTGGCTGGAAGCCATTAAATAATGGACTTAGATAATAATATACAAGCTACAAGAATAACCAGAATATGCATGGCACTTTTTGGTATCTAAAGCACTTGTACAGCATTTCATTTGATCCTTAGTAACAAAAGCAGAGCAGAAATGATTATTAGCTCCATTCCTGAAGGAGAGAAAGAAACTGAGGCTCTTGTTGGTTAATTAACTTAAAGGCTGAGAACAAATCAGTAGCAGGGCTGGGCCTGGAACCCAGGTCTCCTGCCTCCAGAGCTTTGGAACTCTTTACCCTAGAGTTACGCCAGGGAACTGACTTGTAGACAAGCTTCCACACATAGTCAAGTGTTCCTTCCATGTAAACAGTGCCCAAGAAATTTCACATAATTATGATGACCTATGTCCCCCTCCTATTCCCTATTCCCTGTGGCTCATGTCTGCTGATGGCGTTTAGGTCCAATATTATATTTGGATGACACTACCAATGACAGCAGCACAGCAAGAGCAATGAGCTCAAGAGGAAGAAAAATTATACCAAACATTTTGGATGAAGATTGTTTATGTTCCAATGAACATAGAAGTTCATCGTTTGTATAATACCCAGAGGGCCACAAGGGTAATTCAAAGAGAAACAGAAACAACCATCTTGTGCATCTAAGAAAAACTGCAGACCAGGATTATATAATAAAACACAACCTCCCTCCTCCAATGAGTTGCTGTGTACAAGTATTTTCTGAATGGAAAAACCACAAGAGTAGTTATGATCCAGTTATTTTGCACATATGATTCTTTCCCTATCTATGTTTACCCCTCTATGAAGTCATAATGAAAAATATTCATTTTACTGGGTCTTGGGAGTAGGAAACATTTCCTAAGGAAAACAAATACAACAAATGAGGCAATTCCTTGTCTTGGAAATTAGCAACCCCTGGGTTCCTTTCTATCTTATCCTCATGATTCTTGGGTTCTTCTAGAAGGGTATGGGGGTATTTCTTAAAGCCACTAGGATGCCACCAAGAACACTTCCATGTGGTATGATGCCCTGAGGTACTGAATGAGGCAACATTGGGGTTTGACACCACTTGCTAGCTAAGAATATAAAGAGGCGAGGATGCTTCTCATAGAGAACCACTGATGTCTCAGGGGCTTGAGAAATTAAAAAGGAAGAAAGGGAGGGAGGCCTAAAAGCATGTACAGACTATGGCTATGCAAATAGATCCTAGTGGACGATCAGAAGCAAGGCCTAGGTAGGTGCCCCCTCAGTAGGAAGGAAAAGGCATGAAACAGAATGCAGAGGCAGAACAACAGTGTTGCGCCTTATTATATCCCTTTGAGCAATATGATCTTCAGACAAAAGAGAAGAGATAATTACATATTGATGGATTTTCATATTTTGTTTTTTCTAACAGCCAATGGCTGTCAGCTCCTTAGAGAGCCAGCAAATCCAAGAATAGCTCTGTGTTCACACTGCCAGCTCTGCAGTATAAAATAGGTAGTATATTTTAATGTCTTTCCAACTGCGTTTTTGGTGGTAATGATTAGCAGATGCCCTTACTAAGGGGGAACTACACTTGTGTTCTGGAACAGAGCTTTAACATGAAGAGCTGCTCTGTGACCGCTCTCAGTTCCCAATCCATTGAACAATAGGGCTTTATCTTTGCTGAAAGGTAACACTGCTACGGCATTTTACTGTTTTACCTACTTCCATTTCTAGGTGAGTTTCCTTCAAAACATGGCCTTTCAGGTTACAATAATATAAATTAAGCGTATTGTATAGGAAGGCTTTCATTTTTTCCCCAGCATCTGCCTTACAACTGCACTATTTATACTGGTATTTGTTCACAGTTTACTTTCTGCAATGTGTTTGGTGTAACAAGATTGCTATTTAGTATAATATATTAGGCTGGTGGAAGAGTGCCTAGTGTAAGGAGCTGGTAAAATTTTCCTGAGAAAGAAATGCATGCCCTAGAGCCACTTGGGTGACATACCAAATGGTAAACAATTATAAGGCTTCTACAAGCCTACCTGTTGGTGTTTGCATGAATTACACAGAAACACTGAGAACCCCGATGCAGTGAGGTCTACCTGAAATGAAGTTAAAATCATATTTCAAAACTCATAACATACCAACAAGTAAATAAATAAATTCTCCTTTCCAAATGTCACCAGCCAGGTGATTTCCAGGCCAGCACTGCAGTGTTTTCCTGAAAATGTAAAAGAAGCATAGTCATCCTTCTCTGAACCCTATCTCCCTGGTGTCCTGCATTGTCCCTGGAAGTTCAAGATTCATATTCCAAACGCTGCATGTAGTAGCCTTTTGGGGATGGATATTAATGAAGAGATGTTCTCATGTCAGAGCCTGCTCTATCAGAGTGCGAAGGGTACAGTCTGTTCAGAGCAGCTTTTAAATTTCTCATAATTAACCCTGCCAGAATTAACGTCCGTGGCATCAGTGACAACAAATTTAAAAAGTCCCGTCAGCACAGTTAAATGCCTCTCATTGCCTCTCTGCCCTCTTCCCTCCTTATGTTGAAAGAGGAAAGTTCTCAAAGCCTGTCAATTTGATTGTCTTGTCACTGCACCAAGAGACCTGCTGGGCTAGGTATGACCAGGCCACTTTTCCAACTCCCCTGCTGCAAATGCTAACCTAGTTCAGCTCTTAACTGTCCACATGCCATGTGGATCCATGGCATGGATTCAGTTTCTTTTACTCAATAACATGTAGTGTCTCATATGATCTCTAAAGTGAACATGGAGAACTGAAATTTGAGTATGTCCTTGAGGTTCTACAAGTTCTGATGCCGACTCACAATAGAAAGACCAGGGAGTGCTGTGACTCACTTTAGTTTAGCCTGGTTCAAGCTCTCTCAAACAATCCGGAACAGATGATCAGAAAGAAGAAGAAGACAGTGGCATGCGGGTGACCATACAAACATGACTACATTCGTAAGCTAGTAGAAATTGCATAATGTTTTGATGTTGCTGCCTTTACTTAAAGCACAACTTTCACAGTAGAAGGAAAGTATACTAATCAGGTAAGATTCAGATTTTGATTTCTTTTTTAAAAAAAATGTGAACACGAATGATTGCTTTGGAGAAATAAAATTTACATGATAATTTCTGCAAGTTGAATCACTGAACGACTCCACCAGCTCAATATGATCTTTATTGGAATCCAGGATTCATGAGTCAGTCCCATTTCTGCCCCCCATAAACAGTTTCCCTCTGGTTTGTTGGAGGGACTAACAAAGTAGAGGCCTGATGAGGTGAGAGAGTGAAACCTTCACTGTCTGCTGCATATCTATGGCCTCTGCCAGTTTTGTAAGTGCCACCCTTAAAGCAATGGCACTACTCACACACGTCATTTCAAGAAGTAACTTTGACAGACTCACATAATTGTATTAGAAATGTCTACATTTTACATATATGAACAAATATCACCTATTCTGGATTAACATTGACATTTCATTCACTTGAAAAGCTGTGATATGTATAAAGCCCATGTGAATACATGTACTGCATAAGAACCCATGCTGCAGAGAGTAATGGAGCAGGCTAGTTTCCTTCTGTTAAAAATCCACTAATGGCATTGAAGGGACCAAGACTAATGAAGCCACCACAGTTAAAAGCACACCGATGCTCCCTAAAGAGGAGCTCGAAGGACTGCCTTTTGGGGGAAGCTGAAACCCACGCAAAATCAATGCTACCAGCAAACCTACATGTGACACCTACTATGGGCAAAGAGCATGCAGAGTGTCTGGGAAATTATGGGACTTGAAGATACATAGAATGAATAATACCTAAGGAAAACAAAGAGTAGATCTCTAAGCATGCCTGAAAAACAAATATATCTCGAAGTCAATAAATATGCTTTCTCAGTTGGAGAGCATATAACTCTGGATTTTCTGTCTCATTTGCAAGGGTACTTTAGGGCCAGGCACACCATGCAATCAACTTCAGCCACTTTTCAACAACCAACCGCTTTCCTTTGGCAAAGAGATAAAGGTAACTTTAGTGTGAAGTTTCCTTTTAAGGGCTCAACTCAAACTTTCACTACAGGCCTTTTTCAAGATATAGTACTCTAATGCTCAAGTAGTTATGCATTGGTGTGCTCTTTCTAGGAGTTATTAGCCCCTTAAGCCATGTTTTTGTAATCACCTTTCCTTTTTCAATTATGCAATTTATTACATATTTCATGCTAAGTATTACAAAATTCTGGAGCTAGTCACAGGCACTTTGCTTAATAAAATATTCATATACTAAAACGCATGCTTTTTCATCATGAGTAATATATTTAAAAGCAATTTCCCATTGGTCATTCAATTTTGGAGTGGTTGGCTCCTTCTGTCTTTGAAAACCCTGTTAGAATCAATGTAAAAATAATAGCTCTTCTTGTACATATTCCCTAAAATATGCAAAATGCTGGCTGTATGTTACAACTGTTTTTGTTTAATGCATAAAGTATCTCCTCTTCTAGATTATCTGAGCCAGTGAATCCTCATCAGAGTAATGGAGTAGTATATAAGCTCTAGTCTAGAAATAGTTATTAACAGTATTGAGCTAGAGTTATGAGAGCAAGGAACACTTCTACCTCGTAAATTGTTGGGTCTCCAGTGCTCAGAATTGGGTCTAGCACCTAGAATGTGTCCAATTTCAAATGTTTGTTGGAAGAAAATATGGAACGGGGAAGGAGGATAGAGGGAGAAAAGAAGAGAAGGAGGAAGCCAAAGAGGAAGGAGATAGGGAGGGAGGGAAGGAGGGAAGAGAGGCTGTATTAAGTGTGTGACCTTGGGCAAGTAATTGACGCTGTCTAAGCCTACCTCATTAGATCAAATGAAGAGAGTGGGCTGGAAAATTTCTAAAGGCCTGCTCTATGAGTCTGTGATCCTATGGTTTAAACTATCTATTGGTATCAATTATAATATAGATAATAAAAAAGCACTTTGGTCACCAATGAAATATGTAAAAGTATTCAGAGGAGCATCCCTTATTAGTCCAATGTCTGTCCTATTCTCTAAATATTGAAGAATTCTTTTTCTCAAATATTTAAACTACACAGAAAAGATGAACTGGGTATATATTTGCTTAATTTGCAGACTGACAGAGCTCCGATTGAGAAGTGTTTCCATAGGTTTACTAAAACATTTATCACCACTCTAATTCAACAATCTGAGTATTATCCTCTTATAATAATGTATACTTATGAGAGGAAAAAAGCTAATGTTACCTAAAATGAACACTTGTGGAATATTAATCTCTTCAAATTCTAAAAGCCTAATACGTATTTCCATCACGGCATGGCTGAGATTATCTTCTCATAATATAAACGTTGCCACTGTTGCCACTAATTCCTCCACTTCCATATTCACATCTTCTGGAAGTGAGGTGAAGTTTTTCCAAGTATCTATAAAGCTCTATAATTCAAGGCTAGTTAATACACCTTGATCTGGCACCCAGGATTCTCCACTTAGAAGCTGTGTGGTCTTGGACAAGTTACTTAACATCTCTGTGCCTCAATTTTCCCTGAACAGTAAATTGAGGACAATAATAATAATACCTTTCTCATTGGGTTGGCAAGAGGCAGAAATGGACTGACATACATTTAAAAAAAAAACACATTGATGAGTGCCAAGCATACAGTAAGTCACATATAAATATTAACTACTATACTGATCCTTCCACAATGTAGTATGTTCCCAACATATATTTCGGGCTTTAACTCCCACTGCTCCCATCTTAAACATTCTAATCCAATCAGACTGGTTTACTCAGTCTTCTTAAACTACATCTTATGCTTCCTTGCCCTCGTGCTTTTGCATGATAAATAGCAAATATTTATTGAGAGCATACTCTGTGCCAAGCACTGGCCTACAAGTTGCATGGATTATCTTATTTTGGTCTCACAAGATCTCTAGGTGGCAGGTACTATTATCACTCCATTTTATAGATGAGGGTAACTGATGCTTATCCCAATGAGTGACTTGATCACAATTGTAGGACTAATAAATGGCAGGGCCACCATAGTGAAATCCAGGAAGTTTGGCTCTAGCTCTTTCATTAAAACCACTGGACAGTCCTACCTATGTTTGTACCCAGTAGCTGTCTTACCTTCTGCAATAGATCCCTGATTCCTTTCACCTACCCATGTGCCCTCCCCAAAATTATCTCAGCCCCAACTCATCCTCAGACATGCCCCGACCAATCCAGTTCTCAGAGTACTTCACTTTTGAACTACTTTCAGAGCAGTCAGGTCTTCCTTGGAAGCTGGGACAATTCATTTAGTCAAGTAATTATCTAGTATCCTGGAACAGCACCTCTATTTTCCTGAATCTGGAAAGATTTAATTTTCTTTTTGTACATGTTTGGTTGGCTTCTCCAATTAGATCTGATGTTCTGTAAAGTCAGCAGCCAAATCTCATGTTTCTTTTATGTCCTAAATAGCACTTGCCACTAAGTAGGCATTCAGTTTAAAAGTGATCATTTCGGCCTGGCATAGTGGCTCACGTCTGTAATCCCAGCATTTTGGGAGGCCGACGCAGGCGGATCACGAGGTCAGGAGATCGAGACCACCCTGTCTAACATGGTGAAATCCCGTCTCTACTAAAAATATAAAAAATGCGCTCGTAGTCCCAGCTACTCAGGAGGGTAAGGCAGAAGAATCACTTGAACCCGGGAGGCTGAGGTTGCAGTGAGCTGAGATCGGGCCACTGCACTCCAGCCTAAGCAACAGAATGAGACTCCATCTCAAAAAAAAATAAAAATAAAAATAAAAATAAAAAAATCATTTCATTTAACTCTAGGGGCAAATAACTATGTCAAGCTGACCTGGGCTCCTCATTTTAACAGCTGGTAAGCAGACACAATAAAATTCAGTTTTTCAATACCTTTCTTATGTAATTACTACATCAGTCATTTTCCTAGTTTTCTCTCTTGAATGCTAATGTTTCCTTGGACATACTCTTCCACCATTTTAACAGTTTCCCAGATCCAGGAATTTGAAAATAAAATTCAAAACAGAAAATAAAATGACTTTTTTTTCTTGTAAAGAAACCAACACATTGTTGAATATTCCTCTACTAGAGATTTGTTTAATTAAAATAAGCTTTAAACTGAGGAAGATCTCTATAAACTGATGTTGAGTAAGATCCCGGATACCTTTTTAAATGAAAAAGTTCTGACATTTAAAAGCATGTTAATGTTTCACAGTGATTTTTTTAATAAAAAGAAAAGAAAAGAAATAAACAAAGGTGAAAAACCAAAACTTTTAAAGGAATTCAAACAGAAAAAAGCAAACTTAAGTATATTTCAAATGAATAACACAACCACAGTGGGGGTGGGGTCATAAGGGGACTAAGCGCTAATGTAAGTGATTTTTGCACATAGTCTTCAAACTATATGTCCTTAGGCTAAAGACAAAAATAACTCTAAGCAAATGTTGTACACTAGCTAGTAGGCTTCTTTCCATAGTGTCATGGGTTAGCAATTCTGAAAATACTTTTCCGTTTATTCTAAAATTTAGTTAATTAGTTAATATATAGTGAATAATTGGACTCAGGTTTCTCAATGTCAGAAAAAGGAGTTATAAATATGGAAAAGGAAAAAGGAAAAATTAACCCTGTTATGTCAGATGGAAATTAGAGTACGAGTACAAACTTGTAGCTTTTAATGTGTGCCTTTGTCTATATTGAAATCTATGAAAGGAAGATAAAAATATATAATAGATGTGTGTATATATGTATGCATATATGAACGTATGTACACATGGATTTTCTAGCTCTGTCTGCTGAGAGGACTTAGCATTCGCAGGGCTTTTAGGATAGTGAAACTACTATGCATGATACTATTATGGTGGGTGGCTATGCATGTATGGGGACAGGGTGTATATGGAAAATCTCTGTACCCTCTGCTCAATTTTGTTATGAAACTAAAAATGCTCTTAAAAATAAAGTCTATTATTTTTTAAGAAAATCACCATTTGGCATCCACCATAATAATAATTGATTCAGCAGAATTGTCAACGAATGCTACATTTAGTGAGGGAAACTTCATTTTTATAATGGCTTCACTGAGATACAATTCACATACCATACAATTTACTATTTTAAAGTGTATAATTCAGAGGTTTTTAGTATACTCACAAGGTGATGGAACCATAACCACTATTAATTCCAGAACACATTTTATTAACCCCAAGGAAACCCTGTACTCATTAAGCAATTGCGCTCCATCCTTCCATCACTAAACAGTTACAATCACTAATTTACTTTCTGTCACTGTGTCTTCGCCTATTCTGCACATTTTGCATAAATGGAATCATACAATATGTGGCCTTTTGTGTCTGCCTTCTTTCATTTAGCATAATGTTTTCAAGGTTGTCCAAGTTGAGGTACAAGTTGTAACACGCATCAGTACGTCATTCTTTTTTGTGGCTGAATAATATTCCATTATATGGATATATCACATTTTGTTTGTGAACTCACCAATTGATAGATATTTGGGATGTTTTTACCTTTTGGTTATTATGATTAGTTCTGCTATAAAAATTTGTGTACAAGTTCTGGTGTGAGCAAACGTTTTCAATTCTCTTTGGTATATACTTAGGAGTGAAATTGCTGGGTCATATGGTAACTCTATGTTTAACATCTTTAAAGAACTACCAAACTGTTTCCCACAGTGGCTATACCATTGTATGTTCTCAGCAGCAATGAATGAAGGTTCCAATTTGTCACTTTTTCAACATTTGTTATTATGTGTCTTCTTAAGAATAGTTACTTTAGCAGATGTGATGTGTTATCTCATTGTAGGTTTGATTTTGAGGTTTTGATTTGCATTTCCCTGATGACTAATGATGTGGAGCATCTTTAGATATGCTTATTGGACATTTGTATATGCTCTTTGAAGAAATGAGCATATTCATATGTTCTTCTTATTTTTTAATTAGTTTGAGGGTAAAATTTTGATGAGCAGCAAGATCATTTACATAGTCTCAAAGTACTTCCCTACACGATATTTACTATTTACAAAGAAAAAAATACTAACTTTATAGGGGAGAAACCTGGCATTATCGTGACAAGCTTTCTACCACCTTACCACCTTAAGCAAATGATCAAAGTTAACATCACCAGTAATGGGACAAATCAACAGTGTCCCTCCTAAAATGATGCACTGAGAAGAACACAATGTCACTTTTGTGGTATTCCTGCCAGTAGTACATAATACGACTCTAATCACTAGAAAACTAATAAAGACAAACCCAAAATGAAGGACACTTCGCAAAATAACTGCCTTGTAGTTTCAAAAATATCAAGGACATGAAATTACAAAGACAGAGTGAGGAACGTCCCAGATTAAAGGCGAGTTAAGAAACATAATAATCCAATGCACCATATGACCCCAGATTTTCTTTTGCTCTAAAGGACATTATTGGAACGATTGGTAAAATCTGAATAAAGTCTTTAGATTAAAGTATTTAGATAGATTAGTACCAATGTTAACTTCCTGATTTTGATCAATATGCTGTGCTTATGTAAAAGAATCTTTGCTTTTAGTAAATATATATTGAACTTTATGTTCAATATGTCTGTGACTTATTCTCAAACAATTCAGGAAAGAAGTGTGTTTGTGTATACATATACATATATGTATACATGTGTGTATATATACACATATATGTATGTGTGTGAGAGGTGTATATATGTGTATATTTGTGAGAGAGAGGGAAGGAGGAAGCAATGTGATACAAATGTCAACATAGGAGGAATCTGGGTGATGGAAATGTGAGAATTATTTCCATGATTCTTATAACTTTCTGTATGTCAAAATAAAATGTTTTTAAAAAGCTATAATAATAGTATAAAGTTGATTTGTTATCTACATAAGTAAAATTATTTTATTTCAACCCACTTATCTGAGCTTATTTTTTAAAAATCCCCCCACACACATATATATACACACATATATAAATAACTGTTATGAACTTGTTTCTTCAAAAATGTGCCTAACTTCAAATAATTTTCTTTAAAAATTTGTTTTGGTCTTTTCTACAACTTCATCTGAATGAAAAAATGGTGCTTCATTATCACAACACACATTTTCTTTAAGCTTACAAAAGCCCTGATGTCTGATGCTTCAGAACAGCTTAGCTACTGTGCTAACAGATATGGCTAAAAGAATAGGAAGATAATATTTTTCATTTTATTTTACCTATTTTCCCCTTAAAGAAATATCCAATGACAGATATTTTATTTGGGGGTTCTTTTACAAAAGGTGGATGGGCTGGTTCTGAGGATAAGAGCCTCCTAGAAGCTGAGTTCAATTTGATAACCACAGGCTTCACTGACTCATAACCAGTAGCAGCCATCTGGCAAATAGGAGGTACTGGGCAAAAAGCCCCTGGATATGAATGGGCAAGTGTATCCAGGCAAAATGCAGCACTGCTTTGACAAGTATTAAAGTACTAGTTCCACAGAGGCACCTTGGTTTATAAACAGCATAGAATGTTCAGCTCAGTTTGCAGCTTCTGAGTTCTTACCAACTAGGCAGCAGAGGGGGTTGCAAAGTTACACGTTCTCTCTAAAAATCATGCACTATCTGCACGGTAGTGATGCAGGACCCAAAGGAAATTAGTTTAATGGGACTGCAAAAGAGATGCTGACCTACCTCCCTTTTTCACTCTTAGTACACACAAGAACTCCAGGCTGAATTCTGCCACTCCTCCATGTCATTCATAGCACCTCAAATTATTTACTCTAAAGAAATCCTCATATTTTATCACATTTATTTGGCCACCTTGCACATTAAATGCTTTAATAAAGCTCAGCTGTCAGTATCATGATGAGTTTTCCAGTCACAGTCACAAAACATCAAACTTTTTACTTGGTTTCCACACGCTGCATGCAGTGATAGCTCCTTAATTTTATGTAGTCCAGTTTTCATGTAGGTCTTTGAGCAACAAAATATTCTTGCAATACTACTATATTTAATAAAACAAACATGAAACAGCATTTATGTTGGGGCATAAATGACTAACAGCATCATTTAAATGTATTACTACAGACAACTCTCTTTTACTATGGCAAATGACAACAATCACTTTATTTTTCAAAACATGTGTAGCTGTGATATACATGCTGCTGATAAAAGCCTGCTATTCACCAAACTAAATTGTGTTTGGCCTTGCATTGAACTCAGAGAAAATTGTGCATGCGCATCTCAGGTAAAAGTTCGCTCCCTATAGATGTGTGTACTACTCCAATGTTATTTACAGACCAAACATATTGGAGCCAATCTGCTAACAAATACGGAGGCTATATTCAGCCATTTCAGCCATCAATTACAGACATACGTGGGTTTTCAGTTCAGCGTATGGAATCTAACAATGGTGCCTAACTATCACAACAAAAATGCTTTTATTCCAAATTACTATTTAATTCTCTCTGCTGCTGGATCACTCAAAGAGTGCTTACCTTCTTGATCATAGACACATTTTCTGTAAGTTTACAAGAGCCCTAATATCTGATGCTTCAAAACAACTTAGCTGCCATGCTAACAGGCATGGCTAATGTGTAGCCTAGAAACAAAATCTGCAACTGAGCTCAGCCTCTGGGAAAAGACATCCTTTCTAGTGGAACCCACCTCAAAGTAAGACCTTTTTATTTGTAATTAATAAAGGTGACAATGGTGATTTTTTTTCACTGGGGAGGGTGCCTTTCTAAAACATTTGCCTAAAAGGCTAGAGTCTAACATTTATGTCCCTGGATGCCCTCCATACAATAAAAAAAAAAATTTAATTCTTTCAACCAATGTTTCACAGTCCATATTCAAATACTTTTGCCCTGCAAAGTGCTAGTTAGGTGACAAATATGTCTCCAAGAATCCCATGATGTGTTTTGTTTTTCCCCAAACAGAATGCATCTATAGATAACAAAAATAATCCAAAGTAAGAAAATGAAGCAGCCTAACAACCTTTTACATGGAATCAACATTGCCAGGAACATGTATTGGGCACCTACCTATGTGATGAACAATGTATAAAGGTCTGAGGATAGAAAAATGAATAACATACGGTCTTTGTTTTCAAGAACCTCAAAGTTTTCAGGCAGCAGGGGAAACATAAAAGCAAATCCCTTCAACACATCTCTTAGTGTCATGCGGTGGTCTACACATGGGGCACTTGGTTCAGATTGGGAGGGGCTGGTACCATGAAAGAGGAAAAGATGACTCTTAAGTGGAGTCCTCAAAGAAATAATCTAGAAAAATGATGAGGGAGGAGAAGGATGCTGGAAAGTTATCAAAATGACAGTTTGACCTTCAAGAAATAACCAAGGGAACTGTCAGGGAGAGAGCCTAAGGGATAAAGTGGAGATATACGGGAATAAGTCAGCAAGCCCTTGCAAACAGGTAAACTTCATAAGCACAGGACTGCAAATTTCCAAAACCTAAAAGCACAAGCAAAATGATATAAGAAAAGACATCTCCAATTGGAATTTTCTGACTAAATCAGTTCACAGAAAAGTAAAAGGACAAGAGTGAAAGTAAGTATAACACATGACCAAATAAAAATAAAGAAAGAATTTGGGGATTTGCTGAAGCATCAGTCCAGTATTTGCCTGGTAATTCCAAAAAGAGTCGCAGAGGAGCTGCAACTTATCAACAGATGGATGGAAGCCCGGCCAGTGATGCAGTTGGAATCCTAATGAAAGCACAGGCACAGCCTCAGAGGTGAAAAGTACGTGGGCCCTAATGCAAGTGAGACAGAGTAATGCCTTCTTGTAAAGGCATTCGGGGGGAAAAAGATGATACTGCTGAGCATATTCACCACAGAGAAAGGATCAATGTAAGATGAGAGAAAAATCTGGAGCTTTGAGGAAGATCCCCACTATTTAAGCACATTTAACAAATGAAAGTGCAAAACAAAATAGTTAAAACATGTGTGGGCTTCCATGAGGTGGCACATTTTTGTGAGAAAGACAATTTTAAATAGTAGGCAGAAAACTAGAAGTAGTAACAAAAAGAAATCTTTGCTTCCCTTTATTCTTTTTACCCTTCTGTTATTTGTTCATGGTATTACTAATCACTTCCTTCATCAGTCTAGGAAAGCAGAGGTTTGGGAGCCTTAGACACTGCAGTTGTTTGTGGAATAAAACTGAGCAAATAGCAGCATACACGGCTTATGAAACCAGAGGGTTTATATTCTATAAATAACTTCCAGTTATTCTTATTCTTTTCACGTACACCATTACTGAAGACTGGATGATAGCTTTTTGCTATTGCCTGGTTGACTTGTGTGCACGTGTGTGCGCACACACACACGCACACACACACATTCAAGGTAATGATGATATTGATTCTGAAGAGACACTTTTTGAGACAAATAAAAGAACCATACATACAACTGGTCTAATAGAGGAGGTCTAGAAACTTCGCAGTAACACTTTAGGCATTTTCATGAATAGCAATTGTCTAACACACTTGAAAATCTTACAACCTAATAACATCAGAGGTTTGGGGCAGCATTAGAAAGGATGTGATGCCTTAGAGATAACTCAAGACAGTGAGTGGTCTATGCTATTTTATTGTAAATTAAGTTCTGCATTTTCTCTTTAATAAAAAAGTAATAATCTGTGACTGAGCAGCCCTAGATAAAGTATGAAAACAGAAGCTTGCATGTGAAAACATTTCAATTAAACAGAGAATTCAAAAATAGAGCAAAGAGAACCAATTAAGCAATTCAAACACAAAAATATAAAAATAATTATATTATGAAGCAAGGATTAGTTTTTCTCTCTCTCTCTCTCTCTCTCTCTCACACACACACACACACACACACACACACACACACACACCCCAAACCACATTCATGTTGCTAAACCAGGGGAATTGGGAAAAAGGTTTTCGTCTTCGGTGGGTAGCCACCTTTTTGGTTAAATGTTATATTCAAAATGTGCCTAATTCTTATAATCCAAATATGTGACACTGCTTGGGTTTCCATGACTACTGCTCAAAAAACCATATTAATTATTCAAGAGGTCCATGCCATTCTCCTTGCATGCCCTAAGGAATGCTGGGAAATGCAACATGCCATTATAAAGGAAATAGCTGTTAAACAGACTGCATGACCAAGTCTAAATAGGAAAGTTATTCCCTTGAAGTACTGACATCGTCCTGATAGCATTAAGCAGTATTATTTAAACTCCTCAGAACAAAATGAAATAAGGAAATTGAAGAGTTTTGCTTCACATTTAATATCTTCACAATCTTTGTATGACCTATAATTGTAGACTCTGCTCATTCCTCTGATATGATCTGATTTTAAACCAAGTTGGCTGCCTTGCCTAAAACAGTGCTCATTCTATGAAACTTTCCCCCAAAGGTTGCCACTTTGTCATTGCAGAACTTGTAGGAAATCAGATAATCCAGTTATTAAGACAAACTGCGACAAAGCATCTGGGTGCCATATCTGCCAATGCCTGAATATAACAATAATTGTAATAGGTGCTGCGCCTATGATCTTTCCTTCATTGTAAACATTATCAAAGCAGAAGCAGGGAGGTCTGTCTGTGTTCAAGCAACCTGTACACTGCTACTGAATTCTTGTCATAGCTAAACTTGCAGTGTCAATCCCATAGCAGGCAACAAGGGGCATGATTAGCTCAATTCCTCAAAGACACAGGAGAGGAAAAGTGGTAACGACATACCACATGCTATTTAGCTCCTTGAGGAGTCAGAGATGCTATTATTTGTATTTAGTGTATATATATATATAAAATATAATATCAGATAATAATTATATATTACGTTCTATTTCATTGTATAACTTATTATTTGCACTTGCACATTATTTGCATTTATTAGCAAAAAAGACTGGTTTTAAAAGAGATGGCTATTGCAATGGGACACAAGTTGAAGTTTCTGAGTTCAAGTTCAAAGATCTCTAAATATGAGCAATTTAGAGAGATTTACACCAATACTGGGCTTCATTAATTTTGAATTCTTGCTTATCATACATATTCAGGGAAGAAGAAAGAAGGGCAAATTTTCCAGAAGCAAAGAATGTGAGAGATTCAGGGTGATCTGAATACACTGAATTCTGTACTGCATAATCTTGCAATCAAATTTCAAAATAATGTGATTAAAAATTATACCCTGTGGAAACGTAATCACCTGCCACAAATGATAAAGAAATAAAATTAAGTGATATGTAACAATTATCTAAAACATAATGAACAGTCTACTTGCTAATTAAAAGGAAAATATATTATGTATTGTAATTGCTATTCAATATTTAGTAATATAATTTCTCTGTAGTTAACTTATTCTCCTTTTTGTGAATTAAATGCTGATGGAAAAGAGGGAAAACGAGAACAGTGATAAATGCTCACCCCACAAATAAACAACCTTTATTATTAATTATTCTTTCCATCAACCAATTACCACTCAAATTGTAAGAAAGCTAATTACAGAAGGAAAGCCAACTTGAAAAATCTATTTAGTGAGATTTTAATTCAATTCAACCATTACCTATTGAATCTGCTAGGTAGGCAATGGCAAAATAGTCAGTGCTATGTCGGACAAAAAAAGTGTGACTCTCATTTACTTAGTGCTTCTCTTGTTCCAGGCACAGTGCCCAGTGCTCAGTCACACACACACACACACACACACACACACACACACACCAGCACTATGTATGTATTTATAAATCTGCACAATATTCCAATGAAAGCAGTTACTGATACTATACATACAGACTTCTCAGACTCTCAGTTTCACCATCCCTGAATTGGAAACAATAATGTGTACTTCTTAGCTTTTTCTTGAGAGTTAAACGACAAGGTAAGTAACAGTCACAGTCTAGTACCCAGTAAATGGTAGTTACTATTATTAGATATTAGCAGTTGGGTAAACACTAGGGCCACAGCTGTTGTGCAATCATCTTCATGAAGCACAAGGGCAGGGCAGGATAAAGCACCATAAATTCAGCCCACCATCCCTTGCCTCCAGAAGTAAGATCCTCAGTTACAACCCCTTTCCTAAACAATTTGACCCAAACAAGAATAAACAAGTTGCTGTGCTACAGAATGAATCTGTGTGCTCCTATTATTAAGAAAGATTTCCATGTCATTGACTAAGATCAAAACAACCAAACCCAGAGCTGTGGTTATGGCTCAGTTTGCTTGGTGTTTCTGCCTACAGGAGAAATCATAATGACGAATCTACTAACTTTGGCCTTGTCTACACCAACCCTTATAGAGCTACTCAATCACATCCATTCACAAAGGCCCGACTCTTCCCTTTGTCACTATGGCAGAAGGGCCAGAAATAATCTACATGTTAGATAATCTGCTTTTAGGATTGGTGGGAATTGACTACATATTGTTGAGAATTAATGTTTTCATGAGCCATCAGTACACTATAGACAAGGACTGCTGATTTCCATGACTCAGACAATAATAAAATGTAGTTGTTATTAAATCCTTACTGAGCAATATTTATTCTTTCTTTGGATGATTCAGGTCATCAAAACCCCTGATGTTGCTGTAAGAAATATAGATTGGGTTAAATCTCAACTATCTCTCTATATTTATTATCTTAAAAGATTGTTGGCTTATCCTTTGTCTCCTCCTTATCAAGGCAGAGTACATGATGCTAAGGGTGAAAAAATCCAGCTCCAAGATTTTTAGTTTGGAGTCTCAGAAATAGAAATTTGCCCCACATTTCTAGTTTGGATTGTCACATCAGAACATGACCGCTAATACTAACTTTACTGTGGAATCATGATTTTTCTCTCTCTCCAAATACAAGAAATATTCCATTTGTTCTATCTTTTAGCTTCACTTCAAAGAGCAAAGCTTCAAATCTCTATATGGTTTAACCCAAACTTGTTTCCATGACTGCAAAAAACACTAAAGTTGCCTATCTTGTGGGAATAAGACATATGTTAACCTTAAATATCTGCGGTTGGTTTTCAAGTGTTGTTCACATCAAAGTTAACCTTCCTCCATGTTTTTTTCTTAAAATGTAATTTTAAAAGATCCCTGATGTCCAATTCAAACAGAATCTAATTTTAAGGTGCTTTCCATGTGATTCTTGAGGACAAAAAAAAAAAAGTCTTTATCACCATTTTAAATAGCAAGAGGTTAGTATCGATTATTGCATTCCACAGACACTCACAATATCAAGAAACTATATGCTGGTCTAGAAGTTCAAATTCCTATCCACGCCATATAGCATTTCCCCCAGGCCGTTAGCCACCCCAAGACCACTCATTGCATGTTTATTCTATCTCCCTTGCTCCCCCTCTAGTGGATGTGCTGGGGATCAGGGTCCCAGAGGCTTCAAGGAGTACATGACTGACCTTACAACTGAAAAGCTGGCAAACTAGAAAGTTTTGACTGTCATTGCTGACTGATCCAACACTGAAACCAGCCTGTGTATCTTTTTCTGGAAGCTGGGTGAATTCTTACAAAACTAGAGTGATTAATGTTTTCTAACATAATTTCCCTAACAATTTTTAAAGTCTGTCTGCTATTTATCATCACCACGCAGCAGCAATTCTAAATGCCAGTGATAAAATACTCTTTTCTGAAATAAAAATTGTTGTCTAAGTTGTAAACAATATATCTAGTTGCTGTTTCAAAGAATCATCAGTGAATGTTAAAGCTAGTTAGTGAAACTGTTTTTCTAAAAACTTTCCTGAGATATAATTAATAGATAATACAGTTTACCGTTTCAAAGTCGATAATTCTGTAGTCCTTTTATATTCAGAGATGTGCAACAAACACCACGATCTAATTCCAGAACATTTTTATTACTCCAAAAAGAAACCCTGTACCTATTAGCAGTCACTCTCCATTCTCCCTTCCCAGCAGCCCCTGACAACCACTCTATGAATATAAGTCGAACCATATGATATGTAACCTTTTATGTCTGTTTTTTGTTTCACTTAGCATAACGTTTTCCATGTTCATCCAAATTGTAGTGCAAGTTGTGACACACATCAGTACTTCATTCCTTTTTTGGCTGAGTAATATTCTTTGTATAGATAGACCACATTTAGTTTGTCCATTCATCAGTTGATGGATATTTGAGTAGTTCCCACTTTTGGCTGTGATAAATAATGTTGCCATGAACACTCCAGTACAAGTTTTTATGTGGACACATGTCTTAAATATTCTTCCATGTATACTTAGAAGCATAATTGTTGGGTCACATGAAAATTCGATATTTAGCTTTTTGAGGAATTCCCAAATTGTTTTCCACCGTGTCTGCATAATTTTATTTAATACATTTCCACAAGCAAAGGGTGCTAATTTCTCCACATCCTTGCCAACACTTGTTGTTGTGTATCTTCTTGGGCATAGTGATCCTAGTGGGTGTGAAGTGGTGTCTCATGGTTTTTAATAATATTTGCATTTCCCTGATGACTAAGATATTGAGTGTCTTTTCATGTATTTATTAGCATTTTTGTATCTACTTTGAATAAATATCTATTCAGATGCTTTGCCACTTTTTAATTGAATTATTTTGTAACAGTTTTTTTTTTTTTTTTTTTGGCTTTTCTGAAGCTCCAAATCAACAGGTCTTTTATTGCATCATTTAAATATCACAAGTAGGTCTTAGGAGTCTCACTTACTTGATGATGACCTTTGAAGCTCCCTACCAATATTTTTAATCAAAATAGTTACTAATGCCTCAGGCTGAATAATCTTTTTTCTCATAA
>NW_012110852.1:331107-352609 GCF_000951045.1 Mandrillus leucophaeus | reverse complement strand
AGATGCTTTGCCACTTTTTAATTGAATTATTTTGTAACTTTTTTTTTTTTTTTTTTTTTGGCTTTTCTGGATGCTAGTACCTTATCAGATCTATGGTTTGCAAATATTTTTCTCATTCTGTGATGTGTCTTTTCACTTACTTGATGATGACCTTTGAAGCTCCCTACCAATATTTTTAATCAAAATAGTTACTAATGCCTCAGGCTGAATAATCTTTTTTCTCATAACTTTTAGAAACTGCTTCCTATATGTAGGTGGATCTAGAGATATTAGTCCTATTATCATTGACCCTATGACCCTGTGCTGATCCTTAGTTAGATTGGGCCATAAATACTTTATCAGGTGTCCATCTGTCCTTAGGACAATGAACCTGCTCAAGCTTCCAAGAAAGCTTTTAGAAGCTTTTAAATGATAATACTATCTTGAGAATGCCTGCTTTTAAGCTAGTGAACTCAGTGCCTTTTTTAATTGGCATTATTTTTCTAGGAGGATTTGGGTTAGCAGCTTTTCCCACAGGAATAAGTTTAGCTACAAGACTTTTAGAATTCCTCTCTTTAATCAATACAATCTTTTACTTTACACTCCAATACAGCTTTTCCATCTGTTTTCCCCCCCAAAGTTTAAATTTTCTTGATATCTTTCAGATCCAGTTAAACTTATGAACCTAGATGAGCTGCAGTTAGGGGTATGGGGTGGCGCAGAGTAGAGACCAGTCCAAGCTAAATTACTGGAAATTCCAAGTTCTGGAATATTTGGAAAGCAATGCTGCAGCTAATCAGGCACAGTAATCACAGGCAGGAGGGCAGAAGTGTCATCTTTAAGAATCCACAGAAGCATGGCTTCAAGTCAAGTGGCCTGATGGTAGAACTTTGGTGACAATTAAGTAGTCCACAGGCTTGCCCAGAAAAGTAGCTCCAAAGAAGGCAGTTGGGTTTTTTGAGCTAATGCTTCATCTATACCACAAGTGCCAGAGGTGCAATTGCAAATAACAAACTTTAGTATGAAAATTTATTATGAATTGAATTGTTTCCACCCTCCCCCCCCCCAAAAAAATGTGTTTAAGTCTTAACCTTCAGCACATCAGAATGTAACCTAATTTGGAAATAGGGCTCTTACAGCAGTGATGAAGTTAAGATGAGGGTCTCAGGATCAGCCCTAATCCTGTCTCTTATACACATCTAGATGTGTATAAGAGACAGCCCATAGAGGCAAGAGGATGGGAAGACACAGGAAGAAGATGGTCATGTAAAGGTGGAGGATTGAAGCGATGGATCAACAATCCAAGGAATGTCTGTGGTTACCAGAAGCTAGGAAAGAGGCATGGAACACATCTTTCCTGGCACCTTTGGAGGAAGCATAGCCCTCCCAACATCTTGATTTTGAAGTTGTAGCCTCTAGAACTGGGAAACAAAACATTTCTGTTGTTCTAAGCCACACCAATTTGTGGTGTTTTGTTTCAGCAGCTCAAGGAAACCAATACAAAGCACCAGGCCCTATCCAAAGGGAGAACTTCCTGTGTCTCAGGTAGAAGGATTGTCATTACACTGATCCTTTCAGTCACATCTGCATCCCCAGATCATCAGTGTTGTAAGCAGCACTATCTTTGAAATGAAAAGGAATAATACAAATACACATTCCACATTTGTTCTACGAAGATGCATATTTCTACTTTACTAAATGTTATGAGACTTCAATTCTTGATCCACCTATGTGTGTGATGTATATTAAAAGAAGAGTAATGATTGCTTGGTTCAAATTGAAGAGATTTTCAGCGAAATAAGCCAGGAAGTCGCAACTGCTTTCTCATCCTGACTCATTCTTAATAAATAATGAAGATTTCTTATTGGGTGATATGAAATTTCATCTTAAGCATATTGAGGGTCTATAACCATGTAGATGTGACACTATATAGCTTGTATGGTTCAAAGTAGGCTTGATGGTGATGACAATGAGTGTTCAGAGATTACAGACCAAAACAAACATACACTGTACACTTTGGATTGGTAGAAATTGTAAATCATCTGCATCTTGATCCATCAAAATTATGTGAAAGAATAATCAAATTAATTATGGTAGCCTGTCTATAGGAAATACTGGATATGAGTATATATCAATCAAGCCAGTGAGATGGAGACAAGGATTCTTTCCATTTTACTGACAGCTATCCTTTTTATATATATTACATGTGGTCTGATATCACATATGATTGTGTGAAAAAAATCACTGAAACAAATGTACTGAGATTAGTTTGGTAAATATTACATTTTTAATTTTATTTCACAATAATTTCATTTATTCATTAAACAAATATTTAATGAGCCCCTATTATGTTTCACAACTTGTGCTAGGCAACTAAGATTTATCCATGCATAGAAAGAACTTCTCAACACTAATGTCACATGGGGCTAACACCATGACTTCAGCCCTAGAGGTCAAACACATACACAGTTCTCCTCAGAGAATCGGGAAAGCTTTAGTTCTAGCAAAGCAAATCTCCACATTTCTTAATTTAAAATTAATAGAATAACTTGATAGATTTTGCACCCTAACTTTACACCCAGGGGAAAAAAACTGAAATAAAATGTGTCTAGAAAATATGGCATATTTCTTATTCCTCGTATTTTTTGTTTTTTTGTTTTGTTTTGTTTTATTTTGCTTTTTAGAGATGTTTGGTTACTTTTCTCCCAAAGCATATTTCAGCAAAACTTCAGTTCTCGTTGAAGAGCAAAGAAATGACCGTTAAAAGCTTGGTAAAAGCGAAATGTTAAGTACTAATATGGTTTGTTCTTAGGGAAAGTAGAAAGGAACATGACTCACATTGTACATCTTCTATATGCAGAGTTTCCTAGATTTTCTTATCTAAATTTTACAACAACCCTAGAGAGAGAAATCCTCTTCCTCCTATTCCTACCTCTGTTCCTCCTCCTCCTCCTCCTCCTCCTCCTCATCATCATCATCATCATCACCATCACTATCATTTTTACTACTACCATTTTGCAGATGAGGAACCCGAAGTCAGAGAGGGAAAGTAACTTACCCAAGTTCACATAGCCAGTAAGGGGCCACTTCTTACCCTTCTACAATGCAGTGTTGCCTCCAAAGAACAGTTTCAAGGAAATAATGAGCTTTTCATACCTGCTCACCAAATGTAGTCTTACACATTTGGCCCAGCATCTTACTAATGGCAATCTTTAATGGTTATAACCTATAGACTATGAAGTATGCTCCTTTTATTTCATAATCCACTCCCCTTATATCTTGTGTTTTCCTGTGATATATTTTAGATCTGAGGAAGTTTATATTTCAAAATGATTCATTCTGCTCTGCCAACTGCAAGGCAAGATTGCAATAAATGTTCTCTTGTTGATCAAGAGTGTATATTTGTGAGCAGAAAGAAATACTATCTAAATTCTCATCATGTTCTGGACCACCACCAACTAATATATTGACATGCCAATATACTGGATTGTTTACATACAAAGTAAATGTCAAGCAAACAGAAAACTCTTCTATCAGTTACCAGATATTTCTCTTACCTTCTGGGGCATGTCAGGTTGAAGTAAAATGCATCTGCTTCATCCTGTCATTACATTTGACCTAAACTTCATTTAAAAGACTAGATAAATCATTGAAAGCTGTAGCATTGATTAGGCTTTAGAAAAAAGTATTTGCTTTGGAATTTGATTGTAAGTCTTGTCCAACATTCACTTGTCAGGAACCTAACAGCTCTAGAAATTTAACTTAAAAAGATACATTTAATTCAAATTTCATTTTTAAAAGATTTTATGGAAGTAGACAAACCAAAAGGGCAACAAATTGTCATACAATCCAATGATTCAAATGCATGCTTTGGACAGTTTATAAGTGATCTGGTCAGGATACAACTATAGAGTATTCACTGCTCAGTGGTAAAGAGCACATTTAAAGGCCTGTTGACATCTGATATTAAAGCTTTCCTATGTTTATCTTTTTCCTCCCCTTTTGACAGGAGATTCCTTTAAAAACCTTTCTGGCTCAGTGATGCTGAGTGACTGTGGATGCAACCCTACTCAGCCTATGAGGAACCGGGTGTTTCCAGCAAGATGTCCCCAACTCCCAGTGATATCAAAAGGACTCAGACAGAGGCACTCCCCCAGCTAGCGGGTCTCTGACTCCAGCTCTCCAGTATGCTGGAGACTGCTGAGCTGGCCTTACTAATGTGTACGCTTAAAAGAACACCTCGCTCCTCCTGATCACCACTGGTTTCTATAGAAACAAGAAAGAATCTGTTCTTTTGCTAAAATTTTCCCCTAAAGCTTTTTCTAGCAATGTATAAAACATTTATTTTTTGCTATCAAAGTCCTTCATTTATAGCGTCATTTGACCAATTAAAGAACAATGGGCTGAGTAAAGATGAGAGTGAACTTCATTTTAAGAAACAAAATCCTATGTACAGGAGGAAGCCATGGTCAGTTTATTTCTCTTGGCTCATTTTAGGACTCAAGACTCAAGTATTTTAGTGTAAATCCTTGAAACAATGGCATATCAGAGAGTTAAAAGAGTCAACAAGGTATTTACTCCACCGTGATCTGAGTTTTTCATTCTGGGATACTTCAGCAGTTACAGTATTTAAATGAATTGTCTCATCAGTGTCACCATAAATAACCCTTGAAAACTCCAGAGCTCCAGACCACAGGAATGTGAGCCTCAGCCTTGATGCCTGTGTGGCTTTGCCTTGAGATAACGGCTAGGTTTCCCTGCTTTATTATTATGTGCCCTTCTCCAGGGACCACATTTGCTCAGGAATTGCTAAGGCTAGTAAATATTGTATCTGCCTCTTGTAATCACCAAGCAAACAGAATTGCCCTCCATCACATAAAACCCCTAGAGCTGTTAGGTCATGAAAGAGGTATTGAACTAGGGATGTGCTTAAAAATTAAGAATGGGAATTACTGTAGCATAAATCAACACTAAATCAGCTGCATGGTTGTATGTGTCTAGTCTTCTATTAAATTTCATTCATTCATTCTTCCATCAATAAATATTTATTGACTTCCTACTATTTGCCACTCACAAGGTTAAGCACTGCAGGTAAGGTGGAGTACTGAGCACTACAAATACAGTCTCTGTCCAACTGGAGTTCATAGTCTAGCATGGCAGACAGGCATTACACAAATAATCACTGAACTGTAAGAGTAAGAAATACTATGAAGCAAAAAGTACCACAAGTGCCTAATAGAGAGTCTAATCCAGTCTACGGGTTGTCAGAAACACCTGGTTGATTTGTTGGCACTTTGGTTATAAAGAGCTACGAAGTAGATTTTGGCTTAAGGTGAAATTAATTTGATAAGTGTGCAAGTCGTGCAAAAATCACAGAATTGTCAAAGATCCCAAGAGGTTCAGCTATCTAGGATGAACGGTTTTCTCAACATGGACATTCTTAAGGATGGAGACCTTGCACACGCCTTGATGGCTCATCTGGTGTTTCAACATCTTATTAATCTGAAAACACTTTCTTAGCTACTGAGGTACCAAAAAGACCACACCATAAAGTAATTCAGCCAGAAGGTGGTCTTCAGTTGGGGAACCTAAGGGAGATGCAACTGAATTGTTGCATCTCATTGCTCTGATTCAAATAGAGAACTATTGTCTGAGGACTGACTCTACTCCAATTCAGGATTGCCAAAGCATATATATATAATAAAACAAATAGATCCTTGGTATTCATGACCATCCAGTTTTGATATTCAAGCAACCATTTTAATACTTTCATTCTTTTGTTTCTTTAATTCTGAATCTAGACTTCTGGGAAGAAATCAGCATCTGATTCAACCAGAGACACCTACAAACATAGGGAAAGAGAATGAGCTTGGAAGTCAGACACACCTGGGTTTCAACCCTGACTGTGACAACTATTAGCTGACAGACTTGGGCAAAATGGATAATAATAATATTTCTGAGTCTTGGTTTTCTTATTTGCACCATGTGATAATGATATCTCACAGAGTTGTTGCAAGTGTTAAATGAGATGATGCACATAAACTATTTGGCACAGTGCCTGTCAGAGAGTAAACAATCAGGAAATTAAAATTACTAAGGATATGAAAGGAAGGAATAATAGAAATAGATATATTCGAAGACATGTTAACTGAATAGACAAGGGTTTCTACTTGTACTTTTCCAGTAACTTAGGACCCAATTCTTCAGTTGATTGTGTGGAATTTCAATGAAACACAAATAATTGTAATCAAATTATGCTCTTAGGGCCATAAGCTTATGAGCAAGCATATGGATTGCTACACATTATATTTGTACCCCTAAGGTTTGTTAAACACCTTAGGATGAAAAAAAAGCCAGTAAGTACGAAATTTATTTTTATCATTATTAACTTAAAATGGGAAAAGCTAAAGATATCAGAGAACGTAGAAGCTAAAACTAACATATTCAAATGACAATGTATTTAAAACTCTTATGGCTAATGACCTTAAAATTTTTCTAGCTCTGTGTTTCAGGAATAAAATCCAAATCATCTCTAATAAAAATATTCATAAACTTTTGCTGCTGATGCTTTTGGGGGAATATTGAGTAAAGTGCTTGAAAGATATCATTAGTTTTATTTAACAACCTAAGAAAAATAAAATACAGGGGAAACAGAGTTCTTATCATAAATATATTAAAAAACTAGAGATTAATTACATACTATTCCTCCAAGAACAGATATATATTCAACCATTTAACTAATATAATATGATATAATCTTTGGCTGCAGTCACAAAGCCAACTACTGCCAGTATCCTAGGTTGAGACTAGCAGTCCTGTCACTACTGTAATTTTCTCCTACCATGCCCATGATTCCACTGATAACAAGCATCATACTCTTTCTTCTTAATTTCAATTCCATGTAATGTGTCAGAGCTTGCATTTATTTTGACCTGCTGTAAAAAGCAAAGAGCAGCCAATTCTACATGTCTTCCTTCTGATGCAGAGGAAGACAATAAGAAACAGGACCGTGACATTACTGCAATTCCACTTAGGCATTCAATAAATCTCTATTGAGTATTACTGTGTGGAATGCGCTGTCTAGGAACTGTGGAAGATAAATACTATGTAGTTGTAGGAGGCATCCATAAAAACTGCACATAATACAAAGCAGAGGAAACATGGAGGAAGGTATGAATTCAGCCTGGGGGAAGTCCAGGAAGGCTGCTTAGGGGAGATGGCATCTGAGCTGAGCACTGAAGGATAATTAGGCTACCTGAAGTAGACAAAGTGAGGGAGATATCTTCCTGGCCACTGGAAGAGCGAGACTAAAAGCACAGAATAGTAAACAATTAAGAATGGAAAATGGTGTAAAATGGCAGAGCAGAGGCTGGGGTGAAAAAAGGCAGGTTTGGAGCACGTTAAAACACCTCCAAAATGGCATGCAGAGTAATGTTGATTTTTTTTTTTTTTTCCGAATCAAGAGGGAACTACCAAATGCTTTGGCATACAATAGTTTTTCTTCCAGACAGCTCACTGACTCTATTGCATCAAATGAATGAGGAAGCTTCTCTATAATTACACAGGCATTTTGGACTTCCCTTTCTTAATAATTAATTTATTAGTTACTGAATATAGCCTAATGATAATATATGTGTCATCCTAAGTGTCTCAGACATGAACAACATATATATTTAAAACTTATCTGGGATTGAATTCAAAGGATCAACTGAGTTGAAATTTAGTCCTAAATACTAACATACTGACAGGCAGTTAGGTAAGTGCTGCTATAGATTTATTGAATATTTCAACAGTGAGGGAAGAAGTGATCTACAGCATGTCTGTTGTTTTGTTCTATCATATTTTTCCCTTCAGGATATATTGAAGTTTTCTTCCTAATCTGTAGAGATGCCCTTATTTTATTTTCCTTTTCGTGTCCTCTTCATTGTCATGATAAGCATTAGAAATAAAAGATAGTCAAGTTCTGGAGAGGGTCAGTTGTCTTTCCTTTCTTCCTTTCAACAAGCATTTATAAAACACCTGGCATGTGCTGGTCACTGACACTGACACTAGAAGTACCAGAAGAAATAAGATATGGTGTCTTATCTACCCTCAAGTAGCTCACAGTCTGGAAGATAACCCGGGCTAAAAATCAGTCCCTAGATGTTAGAAATCCTACATATGAATGTGTGAATCTGCTAGTAAAAGACAACCATTTGAGTACTGCAAATAGTTTTATTTTACTGTTGTGTCACCAAAGATAAAACTTACTTGGCAAAGATTAGTCCTTTGTGAAAAACCACCTCAATGGACTGTCCTGGTTATATAAGCATAAAGCATAGCAAATGGCACTACTATCCTCTTGGTCGCTCAACACAAAAATTGAGAAGGTACACTGGACTCCTGCCTTTCATTCACCTCCGTTGCCCCCAGCATGCGCGCGCGCACACACACACACACACACACAGAGGATCCATCAGTGACTTCTGTGGACTCCACCTCCAACCTCTCTCTCCTTCCACGGCCACTACCTTGGTGCACACCACTGCAATGACAGCCTCCCAGCTGGCCTCCACTGCCTTCTCTGCCTTCCTACATTTTGATCCCCACATAGCAGCCAATGTGCCCCTTTAAAATGTAAATCAGATCCCCCTGCCCATGCTTAAACTCCTCCAAAGGCTTCCCATTGCAGGCAGAATGAAATTCCAATTGCCTATCTGGGCCTTTGAAGTACCCACAGATCTGATCCTTGCCTACCTCCCTGACCTCATCCTCTATAAAGTTACCCTCCTTAACAAGGCTCATTTTATTCTGTGAACAAGCCAGGCATGTCCCTGCCTCAGGGTCTTTTGTAATTGCGCTGCTATCTCCTTGAAATGCTTCCCCAAGATCCACACTTGACCAGCTTCTTCTCATCCTGCAGGCCTCGGCTCAAACAGGGCCTTCTCAGATGACCAAGGCTAAAGTCGGCCTCTTCCTCTTCTGTAACTGCATTACAGGAACCTGTTTTCTTTCTTCTGATGACTTATTGCAATCTGAAACTGGATTGTGCCTTTCTTTGTGGCTTTTTTCATGTCTGCACACCCTGACTGAAATGTAAACTCCATGCAACCAGGCATCAAGTTCCCCACTGAGCCATTAGTACCTAGTTCAAGGCCTCCAGTTTGGCAGGCCCCTTGCAGGAGGTCAAGAAAGGAAAAGAAATAGGGGAAGGAAAAAAGGGAGAAAGAGAGAGGAAGGGAGATGACTATTATTCTTGGGAATAACAGTGAAATCACCTTCAACCTGAACTCAGTTGTCTTCAGGTTTGTTTGGGTCTTTTTTGGAATAGTTAAGCTGACCTATGTCTCTAGCCTTGGTTTCCAAAGGGTTTGGGGAAGGAAAGGAAGAAAGCATGGTTAGACAGATTGTTTTAATGACTGCTTACATGAGAGGATAAAACTGAGGCCCTTTGGTGGCTTTTTATCCGTAGTTATGAGTGAGGTTTAGAATCTTTTGGAGAGTTGCTTGCAGAAAACAGGAGGCCCAGGGGAGACACTAGAGGTTGTACTTTTCTGAACAACTTGGGAAAGCTGAGCAGCAGTGTCTGTGATTATGAGTCTCCATTCTTTCCATAGTTTATATTCTGATGTTGCATGACTTTTACTCACCATTCAGCCATGGCTTCTTAACACTAAATCAAAACACAGCTCCCAGCACAGCACAGGCTGTGTCTGTATGATGCCAAAGCGATTTGACAATTGATTAAACGTGGTTTAAAAAGAAATCAGTCAGACCAGTCATTTGACATCAGGTAGACTGAACAAAGCTGTCATTTGCTGGCATAACTCTGTTGTCTTAAACTCTAAAACAAGGAGCAATGTTAGGGGGTGGGAACTCACCACTTTCATTAACATTTTCCCATATGTAAGTTCAATAATTTCACAGTGTCCTGCAACTAGGATTAGATCTCACAGACCCTGAATCTTAATCATAATAGCTCCACATGCAAGCGGCCACTTCAACACTGACTTTTACTTCTCTAATTTGAAGTGATCATGAATATTGTATAACTTGCCCCACTCTAGTTCTGTTTTTTTGGTTTTTTTTTTTCTTTTAGTAAAAAAGATTATTTCCCCTACGTTGAACCATTTCAGGAAAAGAAACTCACCACTGAATCACTGTCATAAAAATGGGTAAGAAAACGTAGCCCTCAAAAAATAAAAGTAGGCTTCCAAACAGCTTGGCCACACAGACCATTTAGGTTAGATTACTAAGGGCTGCAGTGTATTCCACTGCATTCCTTCTAGGACCAAAGAAGTCAACCCCTAGAGATCCTGGCTCAGTAGGAGTGAGGCGAGGTACAGGTATGGATTGGCATCTGCAAAGAGAAGCCCACCCTACTCCTGATTCTGAGGCAGGGACCCGGATAAGGACCACACCCTAGAATAAAGCCAGATAAACTTAATGAAGCATCAACTGAAAGATGACACTCAGCAAGCTATCATCTCTGTCCTAAGACTTTACTAAATTGATGCTGAATTGCCCTTGAGTTTTCTATGTAATGAAAATGAGTTCAATGCTTGGATAGGTTCATGAAGATGACTTTATCATTACCCATTTAGCAAACAAGACTCCCTGCCTGATGGTTATAAGAGGAAATACCCTAGAGCCAGTTCTTTCCAGGTGACTTTGATTTCCCAAATTAAGGGTCAAAATTGATCCAAGGTTATATTTAGGAATAATTGTTGAAATGTAAATCCACTAATAAAATACTAAAAGAAATCTCAAATGTTATGTTCATTTATTCATTTAACTCATTCATTCACTCATTTTTTGGTTTTTAACAATCAACAGATATGTTTTTTATTACCTACAAAATGTCTGGCTGGCATTATGGATACAAAAAGCAAAAGACATAGACTTCATCCTCAAGGAAGCCATTGTCTTACGAAAAATGCAAATACTTCAAATATATAAAAAGTATGGTCTACCATGGCAGGAACTGTAAGGAGATCTGCAGAAAGTATTAATGGGTGACCAGAAGTGAAATACATTCACACTGAAGTGGTGAGGGATACAGAGAAAAATCAGGCAAAACCCCAGAGAGAAAGCATTAGAGCTGGACTTTGAGGAGAACAGGAGGTACTCCCCCAGAAAAAAAAACTGTCATCAAGATAAATGAAATTTTAAAATACTGTTAAAAATCAAAATGTCTTATTTTTTCCTTTTGCCTCAGGCTTCACTATGGCTCAGAATGGCACTGTTACAGATCCTGTCTTTGTTTAAAAATCAGATATTTTCTTACAAATTTGTTTAAGGTCCTTGTAGATTCTGGATATTAGCTCTTTGTTAGATGGATAGATTGCAAAAACTTTCTCCCCTTCTGTAGGTTGCCTGTTCACTCTGATGGTAGTTTCTTTTGCTGTGCAGAAGCTCTTTAGTTTAATTAGACCCCATTTGTCAATTTTGGCTTCTGCTGCCGTTGCTTTTGGTGTTTTAGTCACGAAGTCTTTGCCCATGTCTATGTCCTGAATAGTACTGCATAGGTTTTCTTCTACGGTTTTTATGATTTTAGGTCTTATGTTTAAGTCTTTAATCCACATTGAGTTAATTTTTGTATAAGATGTAAGGAAGGGGTCCAGTTTCAGTTTTCTGCATATGGAAAGCCAGTTTTTCCAACAGGGAATCTTTTCCCCATTTCTTGTTTTTGTCAGGTTTGTCAAAGATCAGATGGTTATAGATGTGTGGCATTATTTCTGAGGCCTTAGTTCTATTCCGTTGGTCTATATATCTGTTTTGGTACCAGTACGATGCTGTTTTGGTTACTGTAGCCTTGTAGTATAGTGTGAAGAAAAAAACAACCCCATTAAAAAGTGGGTGAAGCATATGAACAGACACTTCTCAAAAAAAGACATTTATGCAGCCAACAAACATATGAAAAAAAGCTCACCATCACTAGTCATTAGATAAATGAAAATCAGAACCACAATGAGATACCATCTCACACCAGTTAGAATGGCAATCATTAAAAAGTCAGGAAACAACAGATGCTGGAGAGGATGTAGAGAAATAGGAATGCTTTTACACTGTTGCTGGGAGTATAAATTAGTTCAACCATTTTGGAAGACAGTGTGGCAATTCCTCAAAGATCTAGAACTAGAAATACCATTTGATCCAGCAATTCCATTATTGCGTATATACCCAAAGGATTATAAATCACTCTACTATAAAGACACATGCACACGTATGTTTACTGCAGCACTATTCACAATAGCAACGACTTGGAATCAACCCAAATGCCCATCAATGATAGACTAGACAAAGAAAATGTGGCACATATACACCATGGAATATTATGCAGCCATAAAAAGGATGAGTTCATGTCCTTTGCAGGGACATGGATGAAGCTGGAAACCATCATTTTCGGCAAACTAACACAGGAACAGAAAACCAAACACTGCATGTTCTCACTCATAAGTGGGTGTTGAACAATAAGAACACATGGACACAGGGAGGGGAACATCACACACGGGGCCCTGTCAGGGGGTGAGGGACTAGAGGAGGGATAGCATTAGGATAAATACATAATGGAGATGACAGGTTGATGGGTGCAGCAAACCACCACCGTGGTACATGTATACTTTTGTAATAATCCTGTAACATTCTGCACATGTATCCCAGAACTTAAAGTTTAAAAAAAAAAAATAGATTTTTTTATTCATTGTGGATTTTTCTGCATGAGTTTTGATTTTTCACAAATACCACATTAAAATAATATTCATCTTGATTAGTGATATTTTTAAAATGTTGTGACCCTAGTAACGGCCCTTCCCCAAGCCAATAAATCTGTGTGATGAGGGAGTAGAAAATAAGTCCATTTTCCCACCTCGTCAACTAAAATAGGCCAGCTCCAACAGGCAAACTAGCTTCTCTTATAGGATTGAACCTGTCTTTTTGGAGTAGAAATCTCAGTGGTCACTCCTATTACCCTTCCACTATCTCACACACTAAGGGCACCAACAGCTGAGAATGAAGACACAGTATTTGAGAGTCATGTTTCTCACTCACAGCCACTACCTAAGATGCCTGGTGCCAGTTAATGAGTTTCCTCTAAGTGAAGTCAGTACTTCAGGAAATGGCCATAACCAGTCATCAGAAAACTGAATGGCCTCCATTGCTATTGTTCTCTTTCTTACTAAATTAATGCATTTGGCACTGGTAAATCAGTTCCCTTTAGCTGAGTAAAGCTAAAGAGCTGGTACCAGTCTCTCCAAGAGAGGGAGAAGAAGCCATTTGCAAGAATTCCAGGCAATAATTTTTACATTACAGTGTTATTACCAAAAGGTGGTTTTGTTTGGCATTTCCTTTTCTGTCTCTTTTCTTAAATGTTTGGAGACAGGCATGAGAGCATATGTACTCTCTATTATTTCTTCTCGACATTCCTCTTGTTTAAAATGGGAAGATGGGTATTGGGAACCCAGCTCAGTGACAGAGCAGCTATATATATGTCTGTAAATGAGAGAACTAACTGCATATAGAACAACACCCAAGCCTCTGGCTTCTGGCTTCCAAGGTGCAGCATGTTAAGAAGGGAAAACACTTGGGCCCACGAACTGCATCTCACTCTTAGAGCTCATAACCTCATTGATTTTAGCCCGGATTTATGGCATCATTTGTTCCTGATGAGAGCCACTCGCCTGAACAACTCCACCACGAAAAGGTAAAATACAACCTAGCAGGGCAAAATAGAAAGGGAAAAGAAAAATAAAACCAAGTGAGGGCTGGAGAAATTCACTGCTTTTGTCTTGATTCTTTTGTTCATTTGATATAACTTGCTCTGTAATAAATGGCTGAACAGTCCTTCCTTTTGCCTCGATCAACCAAGAGAACAGCTAGAATGCTGGGAAGCAATAATCTGTGGCTCTACTCAGGATGCATGT
Organism: Mandrillus leucophaeus; assembly: GCF_000951045.1. Lineage (NCBI taxonomy): Eukaryota > Metazoa > Chordata > Mammalia > Primates > Cercopithecidae > Mandrillus > Mandrillus leucophaeus. The sequence goes on along the minus strand of NW_012110852.1, from coordinate 338,729 downwards.
GTTTATCAAATGTACTGAAGCATCCGGTGGGGCAAAATGGGCAGACCCTGAGTTAGACTGGCCTGACTTCTCATCCCAGCTCAGCATTTTACAAGCTGTGTACCTTGGACAAGTTATTTAACCTCTCTATGAACATAATTGGCAATATTTGAAAGGATGGGTCTCTAAGGTTCTCAAAAAGTCATAGGTAAACCAGTTAAAGCATGGCAAACACACTGCCTGACTAATGGTAAGTGCTCAATAAAATGCCAACTATTAGCTAGCATTAACAAATATTTTTGAGAATGTTTCCATTCATTTGTATAAAGATAATAGATTTTAGGAAATGCCTTTATTATATATGACAGGTTGTTATAGTTTGAATGTGTCCCCCAAAGTTAGAAACTTAATCCCTAACGCAAGAGTGTTGAGAGGTGAGATCTTTAAGAGTTCAGCACTCTCCTTGCTCCTACCTTGCTCTCTCTCTTTCTCTCTCTTTTTCATGCATTCTTTCTCTGAGGGATTTATCTTCAGCTACAGTTAGGAACCATGTTCTTCCACCTTCTGCCATGGCAGGACACAGCAAGAAGGCTCTTGCCAGATGCAGCTCCTTGATCTTGGACATCCCAGTCTCCAGAACTGTAACAAATAAATCTCTGTTCTTTATAGATTACCCAGTCTCTGGTATTCTATTATAGCAACAGCAAAATAGGCCATAAGTCATAACAATTTTTAGTTTCATTACAGTCCAACACTTAGAATTTAAAGAAATCTCCCTTTACTTACATGGTTTATAACTATAAGACAATGAGACTCTTCATAAGAGGAACTACCAGACATTTAACATTTAAATAAATGCTGACTCTTAGAAGCAACACTATGAGGAAACTATACACCATCTTCAAGGAGACATGCATTCTTCAACCACATTTAGAACTGCTCTGAGGGAATTACCTTCAGCTACAGTTATGAACCATGCATGAAAATTAGGCTCATTATCTTAGAGTCACAGCTCATTTTTTAGTAAAACCTGTATTCGACCTTATCAGCCTCCTTACTCACCAAATCTTGTTCCAAATTACTTTCTGGTTGTTTCAAAAAAAAATCACAATCACCACTACCATCAATAAATGAAAATCTGGGGTTTACAATAAAGGATATTTAAAAAGAACCAGCCACAGATTCCAAAGGCCATTCACAAAGGTGCAATTTCAAACTGTTACCTGCCTAGTCAGGTAGAACTGTTAGAATAAGGTGGTGCCTCCCTAAGGGCCCAATTTGAATGGAGCCACACACTCAGGTCAGATAGGTAAGTTCTGGACAGACATGGCAGTTAAATGTCAAGCAGGTTTTACTTTATGGCCAATGCTATAAAGCCTTTCAAAGGGAAACACAAGCCATTTATAGCAAGTCAACCTCCTATCTAAGCATTGTGACCATTTTCATTTTTTTCAAAATTAATGTCTACCTATTTCGAGATTCTATACACAAACAACAATCTTAAAGAGAATAGCCTCTCTGAAATTATATCTTTTTAAAGTTAGCCTAAAAGTAGAAAAGGCCATTCAATTTTGATCTTGTGTTATGTGGAACTCAAATATTTTCTGGAGTAAAAAAATATGCAGCCAGAGGATAAACTTATTCCACACAGGGTTAAAAACAAAAATGCTGATACGACCTTAAGTATGGTGGCGCCCAGAACCAGGGTTATAATTAATCTAAATGTACTGTAATTACACTAAATGTTACTTCTGTAAAATACTTTCAAATCATGTGGCTTTTCTATGCTTAGATAACATGCAGTTTTTTTCTAATCATGGATGTAGGCATGATTTGCTAAAGGAACATTAGGTCTGGAAGCAATATCTTAATCAAATCAGAATTTCTTCTGTAAAACAAATCTTTGGCTTTTGAAGAATTAGCAGCATCTAATGCCTTGGGGTAGAGATGTGAAACTGAGCTAAAATCCCCACCGCTGGCTTTCTCCCTCTGCTCTCTGGCTTCCAGTCATTCGTAAGTACCATGTAGCCTCCTACCCGCACACCTACAGTTTCTGTGGCCATAAACCATCACAGCTACATCTAAATTACACCCTGAGGACTCCACACTTGAAATCAGTTGTAGGAAAAATCACCTCGTGTGGTTTACGTGTCTCTTTAGAACAGAAGGCTGGTTCCTTTTGGAAGGAACTCATTTAAACAAAACCTAATAGCAAGCATCCATAAATTAGAGGGTTATTGGTATGTGCATAATCAGATGCATAAAAACTGAATGAATATTCCAAGGCTGAAAATACAGACTCTTACATATGCAGAAAGATTTCTTATGGTGATTTTAGTTTTGTGAGAGATGACTAAAATGGGATGGGAAACCTATAGTCATTGGCTGTCATCTTTCTAGCTGTTCGGTTCTTTCTCCCCAGTGCTGTGAACTTAGTCAGTAACTGTCCCAAAAAAGAAATGCTGATATTGCTGAGGGACATGTCTTGACAAATCCAAGTCCTCTGATGCTCAAACCAGGAAGCAGAACATGTTACAGATCAAAAAGGTGGCAGAAACCGGCCTTATCAGGGCAGAACTTAGAATCACTCTATGCCGAAACTAAAATGTATCATTTAAATAGAGGTCAGATGAGGATTAATTCTTCCTCTTCTTCATGCACAGCAATGGTCAAGTACTCAGTGGGTATATGATGAAAATACAGAGAAAGGAACGAATAGTTAAATACAGGTTTCAACAGAGACCATAATCCTCTCGCAGCCCCTTCACTAACCCTTTGCAACAACAATGGGATCAGACATCTTCACTGAAACTCTTGTTAATGTACTCTGTTTTTAATTGGCTTGAGTTCAGTTCCACAAAATATAGGCTAGTGAGCAGCTTACACAACATGTGAGTGTCAGGAGCCAGGAGACTGGAGAAAATGAACCTTGGGAGCCAGATGATCATGAAATGTGAAACACAAAAGAGATCCCAGAGGTCAAAGCCCATTAGTTTTGCAGGTTGGGCAACAGGCCCAGAGGAGTTAAGTGACTTGCCCAAGATCACAAAGCAAATGAATGGCAGAGACAGGGCGAGGACCCAGATATCTTAACTTCTAGGCCATGTCCCCTTCTATTGAGTGGAAAGTTGCCTCTTCCCTGCAGGGGTTGACTTGTGGGAGGAGCCTGGAATAGCCAGACTGACTCTGCCAGCGTCTTGGGCATCCATCCAATCTCCCATTCAGCCATTCAACACACATCTATTGAACATTCATTCTGTGCCAGATCCAATTCTGGCCAACATATGTAGAGAGTCAAGAAGAATCTAAGTCTAAGCTACACTGCAAAAGCAGTTTGGGTGGAAGATTCAGGGATAGCATGCTCCCTAATCTTAGAGAGTCTGAAATCTGGACAGTAAGACATGGCAAATGCAAATTAAACTGGAGTGTCTTCCATTATCCCCATAAGAAACAGAATTGTCTATTCTAGTTTTATTAAAATACTTGAATAATCCCAAATATTGAAAAGCTTATTGAAGATTTCCAAAATTTTTTCATCAGGATTGAGACTGTGATGGGGGCCCAATCTAACTCCTTCAGTTTTATCACCTTCTGCTAACCTCCAGTCTTGTCTCCCTCCAGGCACAGGTAAACTTGATTTAAACCTCTCACTTTTCTTTAGTTGCACCATGCACCATGGCCTTTCTCATGTCTGCCTCTCACCATGATAATAAATACTGTTAATTAAACTCCTCAACTGGATGTCAAACTTTAAGAGAATACAGACCACGCCTACCTCACTTTATTGCTGTATCCCCAGCAAACAGCCCAGCACCTGGCATATGGTTAATGTTTTAAAATATCTGTTGAATGAATGAGTGAGCAAATGAGCCAGTCATTGCAACAAATGTTTAATATTCATTTTTGTTTGATGTTTGACACCTCTGGTAAATATGTGTATTATCCCTGTTTTGCAGATAATGGCAAAGAAGCCCAGAGAGATGAAGCAATTGGCTCAAGATGACACAGCCTATAAATAGTAAAGTTGGCCATCTGACAGTTAATCCACACTCTATTCATTCTTAGACCTTGCTCTTTGCCTCCTCAACTCCTAGCCATACTTCCATGTTGTACCTTCCTCTAACCTGAGGAAGCTCCCTCCAACCATAGGCTTCCTATAGTCTGAGGGCTATGTCATAGTTTTTAATGGTGTCTGGAAGTGTCTTCTTCTACTGAGTTATAAGTTCTTCCAGGGATTACAATGTCTTTCCCTTGGGAGCACTCTGTAGATTGTCCTGCATTGGCAAACTCTCAGTAATATTAGTGGAAGGAAGTTAGGGTCTGGGGACATGGAAGAAATAAACAGCAAAGAATGAGTTGAGGACACAGATAGAGGCTCAGGTACAGTTTCATTCTTCAGATCAAGTTCTAGGAGTCTGCCTTCTGACCACAGGAATTCAGGATTCAAAGTCACTGGGAAGTAAAACCCAAGGACAGCACTCTGTTCCAGAAGCCTATACTCGTTCACAGCCTGAGCACTTTATACCCCTTTCAGAGAAGGCCACAGTACATTTGTTATGTGTTTTCTACCACAATTTTTTTAATGTTGGCATCTGAATGAAATGTGTTGTAAGTATAAAATATGCTTGTAACAAAGACTTGTTACAAAGAAAATGTGAAGTTTAATTATAATTTCTACGTTAATTATGTGTTGAAATGATGATGACTCAAATACACTGGATTGAAAATATAGTGTTAAAATTTATCTCACCTGTATCTTTTTACCTTTTCTAATGTGGCTGCAAAAAAAAAAAAAAAAAAAAAACCTTAAAATTATAGATGTGGCTTGTATTATATTGCTATTGGACAGAGTTGGTCTGTATCTTGTTTTGGGTAGCAGTTACCTGGGTGTAAGCAACATTTTACTGTGTGTTAGTTACAGTTCAATTTAAGAATTCCTTAAAGAAGAGTCTCCTCTCCTTTTAGCCTCAAATAATGTGTTCTGACACAGAAGGGAGAACCATCCCGAGCATTTTTTAAATCCCCACCATTTGTCAGATCTTTGGTGCAATTCCCTGTCTTGCAGGATCAAGCTACTAGGGGTAAAACCACTCATTTCTTACTGTTTTTATTTTCTTCCCACCAAGCAACGAACACCTAGAATGGAGTTGGGGCCCTGACTAACTTAGGGGCAGTTGTCTCTGCAGAGGCTATAAGTAAAGGATGTCCCCAGTTTCCATATCCAGAGGTAAACAGGCTTTGAATGAAACATGCTAGAGAAAAATCTAAACCTATAAGGCCTTCCATTCTCCATTCTCCCAGATTTGACTTTTTCATTCATACAAAGGTATCTATCTGTGCTATGAAGCCAAGACTTGTTTTGTAATATTAAACTTATACCCTCTACTCAAAAAACAAAACAGCAAAGTGAGCAGACCAACAAGCATAGTGGTTCAGGTACACTGCTCAGAACACTTGGAGAACCAAAGGCAATTAAAGGCCACACTTCTGCTATGCTTGCCTGGCAAGCGAAACCCTGGCAAATGTACACATGTGTCTGATTCTCAGGGAAGAGGATACTGACTAATATTCTCCCCAGGTGGATAGAATCCCAGGTATGAAGTGCAGCTTGCCCCCCAGTCAGGTACTTGGGTTCCAACATTCACCTGGCCTGTGAAGACCCTGCCTACTAGAGGACCAAATAGCCAATTCAAGCTGTACATCAAGTCAGAGTTGACACACACTGGGCAAGGCCATAGATTTGGGGTTTTCACACCATGCTTCGACCCTGACTTTCCCCATCACTCTCTGTGAGTTAAAGGACATGTGGCTGTGTCAGGGGTTCCCAAGACCACCCTCAAGTATGTTTTGCTAGAAGGACTCAAGTCACAGAAAGTGCTATACTCATGGTACAGCAAAGGAAAAAGGTACACATGGTAGGGTCCACGAGAGACCGGGTACAAGCTTCTAGTTTTCCTCTCCCAGGAGAGTAGTAAAGACAGTGCTTAATTTCCCAAGCAATGATGGGTGACAATATGTACAAAATATTTCCAACCAGGAAAGCTCTCCTGAGTATTGGTGTCCAGATTTTTATTGAAGACTAGTCAGTAGTCATGGAGCACCCACGTGCCTGATTTTATTTATTCAGTCTCCAGTCCCTCCAGAGGTCAAACTGATACACAGTGGCCCAAGGATCCTACCATAACCCACATTGTTAGCATAAACTATCTGGTGTGGCTTAACTCCCCAGGTATACAAAGACCCTCTCATCAGGCAGAATATTCCAAGGACCTAGAGGTTATCTCCCAGAAGCCCTTGACTGGCCCTGTTTTTGGAATATGCAGGGTTGGAACACCCCAAGCTTGCTAGGTTAACCCTTTACTGTACAGGTGCTCTCCAAAAGAGAGGAAGTCCTCTTTTTGAATGGGACCTTTGCAATACACAGGGTCTCCAGAACAAAAATTTTAAAGTTGTAATTCCAAGGACCACAGGCAGAAAGCAACTCAACTTTTGCTCAATCTCGTTTTCTTTCTTTTTCTTTTCTTTTCTTCTTTTTTTTTTTTTTTTTCACTTCCCAACATCTGGAGGAGAGTTTAGAGCAGAAAAGGACCATAAGTTCTACTACTAATTTGGTAAGAGGTTCATTGCTTATTATTAAACACACATTAAGTGCTAATTGTGTGCCTAAACATATAAGAAATCTCTATGCCCATATTGCTTTATGTAGTCTATTTATTTTATGGGGAGAGAATTGGTGGCTTATCAAAACCATTCATCGCCTGACAACTCTGTAAACTTCAACCAGGCCATTATCCCACACTTGCATTCTACTGAGAATGGAAAGAGAAGAGAGTAGTGTAGCGGAGCTATGTTGTTGCTTACCTTATTTATAGTTATTTAAGCCTTAGTTTTGTTTCTATATGGCTGGAAAGCTTCCTACTAAAGAAGCACTAATTTAATTTATATCAGTGGTTGTCAAACAGGGCTGATTTTGCCCCCTCCCAAGCGACATTAGGCAATGTCTAAAGACATTTTTGGTTGTCACACCTATGGAGGAATAGGTGTTTCTGTTATCTAGTGTGTAGAGGTCAGGGAAACTCAGGACGATAATCAGGATGGCCCCTCACAACAAAGAGTTACTTGGCTGCAAATGTCAGTGGTGCCAAGATTAAGAAACCCTGATTCACATATACATGTTCTTTAAACTGTAACAATATAGAGAAGAATGAAAAATACATAAAAGCAGCCTATAATCTTTTTTTTTTTTTTTACACTTTAAGTTCTAGGTACATGTGCACAACATGCAGGTTTGTTATATATGTATACATGTGCCATGTTGCTCTGCTGCACCCATTAACTCATCATTTACATTAGGTATATCTCCTAATGCTATCCCTTCCCCCTACCCCCTCCCCACAATAGGACCTGGTGTGTGATGTTCCTCTTCCTGTGTCCAAGTCATCTCATTGTCCAATTCCCACCTATGAGTGAGAATATGTGGTATTTGGTTTTCTGTTCTTGCAGTAGTTTGCTGAGAACGATGGTTTCCAGCTGCGTCCATGTCCCTACAAAGGACAAGAACTCATCCTTTTTTATGGCTGCATAGTATTCCATGGTGTATATGTGCCACATTTTCTTAATCCAGTCTGTCACTGATGGACATT
>NW_012110852.1:313130-330367 GCF_000951045.1 Mandrillus leucophaeus | reverse complement strand
TAAGTCTCTAATCCATCTTGAATTAATTTTCGTATAAGGAGTAAGGAAAGGATCCAGTTTCAGCTTTCTACTTATGGCTAGCCAGTTTTCTCAGCACCATTTATTAAATAGGGAATCCTTTCCTCATATCTTGTTTTTGTCAGGTTTGTCAAAGATCAGATGAGCAGCCTATAATCTTATCAATCATTGGTAATAACCATTAACACAATACATTTTGGTATATTTCCTTCTAGTTTTTTTCCTGCACATATGTATTTGCAGATGCTCCTTGATAAACCCATCATAAGTTGAAAATACTGTAAGCTGAACATGCATTTCAATTACTAATTTGAAGTATGGTTTCTACTGAATGCTTATCACTTTCAAACCACTGTAAGGTAAAAAAAAATCATAGATTGATGGGGGAGCATTTGTATATGATTTTTTTATTTGACAACATAGGGTTCATATTTGAAGTATGTTTGTGTCTTTCTTTACTTGTTATACAAGCATGTATAAAAGTAATGCAGGGTCATTATAAAACAAAATTAGAAATTTCAAAAAAATACAAAGAAGAAAAATTAATTATCATCCAGTATACGAATGTACCAAACCTGATGCAATTCTCTGTTAAAAATTTGGACTGACTTTTCATTTCAGGTTTGCTTTATGACTGAATCTGTATAAACAAATCTGTGGAAATCAATTCTCCTCCCCCAAAAGGAGACTCAGGCATTTAAATAATTATCTTCTGCAATTAAATAATTATTCTCTGCAAATATACACCACAAAGGTCCTGATTCCTGAAATCACTTCTTTTGACAAAATTCACACAGAATTTCCTGGGTTAACATCCAATTTGTTCTGAAACTTTAACATTTTACCAACTCTGACACACCTCACTTGACTAAATCTGAATTCTGTCAACTCTCATTCTAACAAAAATCCAGTCTCAGAGATAAGAAGCAATCCATTGGTGGCTAAACAACAGAAAATCAATATTTCTAGCTAAAAGACAATCTTTGAGCCACAGAATTGCATGGGGGTGGGGGGAATCTTTCTCCAGTTTTTAGAGGAAGCTATTTGAAAATGTGTAATAAACTATTAAACATATTGTTTTTAATAACCAAGAGTGAAAGGTAGCAGCCTCCTTTTCTGATGTTATCTAATCACAACTGTGAGTTCCAGAAACAGCAACTTGGGGAAAGAAGAGCAAAGAGTGGTCAAACATAATTTTGAAAAAAACTCACCACAAATCTCACAAAACCCCTATTGTCTTATGGTTTTCTTTATCCACTAATAAAGTCTGTGATTGTCATCATCCAGGTTTAGATACAAAATGCCCACTAATCCCTCTGTAAATCTCACATTGGCATATCTAGGCCTAGGCTCTAAAACAGAGAGAGGATTATGATGCATTTGGGGATCAGAGAGCCACAGAGACTCTCAAAGGCTTGGAAAGATGAACCTATGAGGAAAGGTAAATGAGGCTATGATTACTCAGCCAGAAGAGACGGGACTGAGGGACGAATTAATAACTTCCTTCAAATAGAGAGGGTATGATGACTAGTTGAGGAAACTCACTTACACTGTGTGAACTGAATAAGAAGAAACTGATTTCATCTGTAACATGAGAAAATCAGGTTAGCTACATCAGATTTCCTAGTGGCTTGTCTGCCCATTCCTTCTTCCATGCATCCACTCTACAAATATGTGTTCAGAATTTGCTTTCTAGCCAATTAAATGCATTTCCTTTAAAGGCTCATTCGCTTTTTCAGTGAATATTTGTTGAGTCTCTACTATTTCCAAGCAAGGAATGGGATACGGAAATAGTCGACATAGCCCCACCTCAAGGTTGAAAAATTATTTTTCAGGACACTGTTATAAGCAAACTACATTTTCACTTGCCTAGAATGGCCAATTGCTAGATTATGAGAACAAACCTGATGACCTTTAAAAGTTCCTTTTAGCTCTATGAATCTTTTTAACTAAAACAAAAACATTATAAAAAGCAAATATTTTATACCAATGCAGAGTTATTTTCATGTAGATGATATTTCAATACTTTAAAAATGATTAAAGATGTAACTAGCCAGTATATATTATGGCACACATACCAAAAAGATTGTATTTTTATATTCTCTTAATTTCATGAGCCAATTGTTCAGAATCCATTTTAACTATTAAAGGTGTTCCCACCTTATGATCATGCCTACACTGGAAGACTAGAACAGATGTTTTAAAGTAAATGGGAGGCAGACCAGGTGCAGTGGCTCACGCCTGTAATCGCAGCACTTTGGGAGGCCGAGGTGGGTAGATCACTTGAGGTCAGGAGTTCAAGACCAGCCTGGCCAACATGGCGAAACCCCATCTCAGGTAAAAATACAAAAATTAGCCTGGTGTGGTGGCACGTGCCTGTAATCCCAGCTACTCGGGTGGCTGAGGCAGGAGAATTGCTTGAACTCGGGAGGCGGAGGCTGCAGTGAGCCAAGATTGCACCACTGCACTCCAGCCTGGGCAACAGAGTAAGACTCTGTCTCAAAAAAATAAAATAAAATAAAAGGGAAGCAGCTTCTTTATTTGGCTGCTTCCTTAGACATGGATGGACATTGCAGTTACAGAAAACCCCAGTGTGCAAATAAGGAGAGCTTTGTGCATGGCAAAACCTTGGGAAGTAGTGGTTGAGAGTCAAACATTTTTGCCAACATGCCCACCACAAAGTGTCTGTTGGTGAAACCCACTGGGTAGAGGGTATTGTCCAAGGGCCATGGGTAGGTAGAGCAGAAATTGATCTTACTCCTACTACCAAGGAGCACTTACATTAACAAACTGGCCAAAAGCATGACACAGATACAGCACAAAGTTTGCTGAAATAATTTCAGGCAAAAACAATTGACTTGCAGTGGGAAGACAGCTGAGTCAAACTGGCCAGCCAATACTGCAGTGTCCTGCTTAGCACATGGCCTCTGTTAAATTACAAGTCAATGTCGGATGATGAAAGAGCTTAGCGATCAGAGCAGTGGAGAGTGATGGAGAGTGATAGGTGCAGGATGAAGGGGAAAACGTGACCCTCTTCTTGGTACACACATAGATAGACAGGTAGAACTAATAGAAAGGAAATACCTCCAGGTAAAATGGAGGTCTCCTAGGAAGGTCTTTTTCTTTGTTCAAATGTTATTAAACCTGGACACTTGGGAAGCTGACATTTCTCTCTTGAGAGCTTCTGAATTGTAGAGGGGCCTTTGGACAGACCTAGGTCATGGCAACTAAATTTGTTGTGCCATTGCTTAACCATCCCACATATTTATTGGAAGCATTCTGGAAGCTCTTCTCCTGAAATATATTCATAGTCCTTAATACAAGGAAAGAATAAGAAAAGCACTCCCTTCCTCAGAGAAATTTTGAGGATGAAATGAGAGAAGGTATATAAGATTCCTAGCATAGTAACTGGCCCACAGTGATGGAATAAAGGTTAGTATGCCCTTACATTTTTGTACTGCCTGTCTGCAGCCAGCCAAATTCTTCTTACTTTCAGCTGGTTCATGGCTTTCTGCTATATTGTGTCACGCAACCAGACAAAGGGATCTACAAACAGTTCCCTTGATATTCTTTTGTTTATATCTGTGTTTCTCCTGTATCTTCCACTTAGATTGTCCTTTCTCATCTCTTCATGTACAAAATCAACCTCAGAGCCACTCTAGACCCCTCACTGCAAGAAAGGAGCAGTACTTTCTTTGAATTCCCGTCATGTTCTCTGTGTAGCTCTCATAGTTCTTAATTCTGTCTACTTTTTATGGTGTTTGTGGGTATGGATTATCTGAAAAGACTGTAACTTCCTTGAGGGCAAGGTCAATATCTTGGCCTCATGTTCATTTCTCACAGCTCCTTGCATGTAGTGACTGCTCAATTAAATAGATGCATGATAACACACAAATAACTGAGACCCAATCAGTGCTAAAGTGGTAATATCTTTTTGCATATGGCCACAGTAAATACAAAGCAGTATCATACATCTAAACCCAATACTACAAAAACACTAAATATACTGGCCTTGAGTAGGTCTTGAGTAGGACTACTCAAGACAAACCAGTATGCATGGTCACCCTACCTATGCTGCCTTATTATCGGATAACAACCCAAAGGCATCCAGCTTATTTTAAATTCCACTCTACAGTAGATCAAGCTAGTGAAGTTATTTGTCTGTGACAAAAAGGCTTTCCAACAGAGGAGGCTGACACCCAAAATTTCCTCCTGTACCCAACTCCGAAGGACAATCAAAATTGTGTTAATCAAAAGAGTAAAGAAACACAGCAAAGTGAGAGAGTATACCTAGATACTTTTCAGTGTTTCATAAAGTGGCACAGTATAATGGAGACAGGCCTGAACTGTGAGTTCAAAAAGAGATAGATCTGCGTTCTAACCCTGGTGCTCTCTCCAAAGGCATGATCTTGGGCAAGGCATTCCCCTCTCCAGCCTGTTCCTCAACCGGAAACGAAGGGGATGGAAAACCCCTAGCTACAGCTAGAACAATTTGAGCAAGAAAATAAATAACAACAGTATTTGATTATAACTCATAGAATAAAATAAATATCCATGATTCCCAACTTATTAAAACAAATTGGGTAATGTATAAATAGAAGAAGGGATTCTTCACAGAAGAAATTAATAAACGTTGATGGAAGGAGGGAAATAGAAAATCATTAGAACACCATAGTAATAACTTCTGCAGGCAACTTTCATCAACAGATGCTAAAATTAGTGAGTGAAGCTCTAAGAAACAATGGGATATTTGCATAGCCTCACAGCATCTCCTCTCAAATTTACTCATGACTGTGGTGATTGCAACACAGTACCACAGATTCTGCCAGTGACTGGACTGGCTGTTCATGTGGACTGAGCTCAGTGGACTCATAAGAGGCCCATATCTTTCTCATGAAAGGCTCATGAGCCTGATGGCATGACAGTTGAGAAAGCCCCACAGTAAGAAAGAAAAAGACGACAGCTTGTTAATACAGAATTGCCCTACATAACAAGGGAGAAAATATTAATCTCATTAACAATCAACATGTAGGAAAACCTGCCCAATATAAGGCTGCTTTACAGCAGCCCCAATCCCTAAGACAGAGGCAAACTGAGACACATGTGTGCACACTCACACTTACACAGGTGTGTACACACTCACACATTGGGAGGATTCTCAGCTGGCCCTAGTGGAAGAGTAGAAGAAATCAGAGCGAGAGAGAGAGAGAGAGAGAAAGAAGCGGGGTGGGGATGGGGATATGTAAACCTGCTTGTTTTCTTGGGGCAGCAAATCATTTCCCAACTGGGATACTTTTAAGAAACAGTCGTGAGTATACAGGAAAGAAGTCTTGTGAGTAATTCAAATGGCAAATCCCAAAATTCTTGGAAAGAACTGGATTATATTTAAGCGGCGACTATTTTGTTTGGGGAAAAATGTAACCATACAATGAATTCGAGCAGGCTATGAAATAAAACACAAGGCCTGAGGCAAATGGGCGGCCCTGGGAGGTTCCTTTTCTTGCTGCCTGGCAAGTTCCCCTCTTAGTGACCATTCGCTCCAAGTTCGAAAGTGACCACCTCACCTCACATTGTGGCAAACCACCAGCTTAAACTGAGTTGACCTTTTCGATGTTTCCTGTCTTCCCAGCTTTCTCCCAAGGGAGGTAATTAGCTATTGAGACTTAAAAGACTTCTGCCTTCACAGAACATGGAGAGACAAAAATAAATAAGTGATATGGATGGTAGGACCAGAAGAGTTGTTCACTTACTTTAACCCTATTAATAAAAAGTTGAAAGTAGGACATGCAGATAATTGAGCATTCAACAAAAGTATCTAAACTTACAACACTGTTACAGCCTAATGTTATTTCTCATAATACTGCCAAATATCAATTCTTGCATGTTTATCAAGAAATGCTGTAAGCCACTACAAAAAAATATACTCAAATAATTAGGGTTATTAAACAACAATAATAAAATCAATCCTCTAGAGATGTTCCCCGAGGAACTAGGCAATTTCGTCTCCTCCAGATTTTCTCTCTGTGCTTTCTACTACAGCATGCTGTCATGTGGAAGGCTTTGAGAACACACAAACTAGGGTTCAAACCCCAGCCTTGACAATTACCCTGTGGCCTTGGGCAAGTCACTTTGTTTTTCAGCTTAGAATTCCTTGCCTATAAGATTAGGAAGACAATGCTTATCTCCCAGGGTAGTTGTGAAGGTTGAGCAAGCAGAAACCAAGCAGAAACATAGCATGCCAGGCACATTCAGTTACTGGCACAGGGTAGGGGGTCCAATCAAGATAAGTTCCCTTCTTCTTTTGTAAAAGGCAAAAGAACACAATCTTTAGTCATTGCACATAAGATTCACATTTCAATGAACCAAGTCTATCAGCAGTGTGAGCTCAACAGCAGGGCTCTTTGGTCTTTATTGTGCATATGCATTTCCTGGGGATCTTTTGGCAGTGCAGGAAGTTTGGCTGGCACCTGACATTGGGCATTTCCAACAAGTTATACCAAGAGAGGTCAATGCTGCTGTTCCATGGACCCCCTTTTGAATACCAGGGTCTACAATTTAGGAGGCCCGGATCCAGTCCTGGCTCTGCCCTCTAGAGGAAGATAAGTCATCAGGAAGGTTTCATGCAACCATTCGCTAACACCAACTCACACAGAAACAGTAAGGCCACCTGGTTTCAGAAACAGAGATTTCATTACAGTTCTCTCCCTGGTGATCCACTCTGTGGTTTGGAAGGAAAAGTTCCATTTCCAGGTGTGGACTTACTTGTGATGAAGACAGGGATGGTCCAAAAGATCATAGACTGCTCAATGAATTCTTAAGTCACAGTCTCTTTCCTTTTATCCATTCTGTTTAACAATACATACTGAGTTTCTCCTCGCTCTAGGCTCTAACCCACCTAGAGAAACTCATAAATATATGAGGAGAAATAATCTTTGTTTCAGTTCCTATCCCACTTCCTTCCTTCCTGTGACTGCCTTCCCCTGACAGCCCATCAGCCTGTGGGCACCTGTCTGCATGGATGGTTGTTAAGCAAAGTGGTCTGCCCAGCAGCCAGCCAAGCCTCAGTTCTTCATGCTCCCTTTTAGGAGGTCTCAAGAATACCCTAGTGTAGAAGATCAAAATGTGTGTCATTTACCCATTTGAATCTTGCAATAGGTAGCAACAATTAAATGTGCAACATATATACACAAATAGGTCTGAAGATGCATCAATTTGGGGATGAGCTAAGGCACTGGTTCTGGGTCCCAAATTTTATTAGCATGGCAAGGATTGAGCATAGAATTGACCTCACTATCCCTTTAAAGAAAAAACTGTCCTAACTTCTGCTTGGGAAATGTTGGTTTCCTAAGGGCTATGGAGCCAAAGCTTGTGTCTTTAAGAACACTCTGCTTTGCCAAGTACCAGACATCACTCAACTTGACTGAGCTAAACGTTTTATAAGTAAACTGAAACCACCCACAGGGTAGTATATAACATATATGACTCGCACAGAGCACACCGCCATTGTTTTAAAAAGATGCAAAGCCCTGAATAGCTAAATAAATATTTTTAAACATTTAATACAGAATACAACACGAGTTATTCATTTTCAAAAGATCTGTGCTCACCAGAGGTTTCATTTTTTCCAGCAAAGACTATACATGTGAAAAGCATGATTCATAATACAAAGGTTCAGTGAGAATGTAAGGGTGAAACCCACTTCTGCCCATCTAGTGGCTGGTTGATCTTCATTCCTCAGGTTATTTTAGCCTCACTAAGCCTCAGTTCACTCATCTGTATAACAGGGGTAGATAGTGCCTGCCCTGGGTATCAACCAAACATAAAAGAGCTTGGTGAAATCTAAAGTACTCTACAAATGGAAGCTCTTCTGTTATGTATAGAACAGAAAGACATCTGCTGTAATGTGGTTTGTTTAAAATTAACCTGATGTGATCCAGCAATGAGCACAGACACTGTCATAATGTTAATAATATGATACGCTGAACTGATTAAAATTTCAACTATGCTATCCACCCCCATCTCCTTGGAAAGTTAATGAATTAATGAATCTTTAAAGGACAGTCAGGGAGGCCTTAAAAGGAGATGCCTTTTTGAGTAAGGAGAGAAAGTGGTGGATTACAACTTAATGGCTTCAGAATAGTGATAATTTCCCTATTTTCTTCACTTGCCTTAGCTCAGCTAATGGCTTCATTAACGGCCACACTCCCCAGCGAATAATAGAGGCCCTTGTCACATCCATCATAGTCACATCACAATAAAACCAGTTTAATACAATCCAGCTCCCTGTCTCATGCCAGTCAGCACGAGGAATCAGAATTAGGCGAACAACCCATACAAAAACTTGTATGTTAAATTCCTTTTAACAATAAGCACGCAACAGGCTACTGGTAATGAAACGTTAACTGTATTGTGCATCCCATGTTGAATAGATAACTATTGCAACAATCACAAAGCTGTGAGGATGAGCTGCTCTTTATTACAAGTTGAGCCACAGTGTCTTTTTATTTCCTTCATTCTAGTTTGATCAAAGTAGCATATTTTCTCACAATTAGCACAATCATGTCAAATCTGCAATGTCATATCATAATCTAAAATGTCACCTCATAAAATCAGGCTGTTTGAATGACTGAGTTGTTTCTTTTCAAAGGCATCTGGTATAGCTGAAAGATCTTTAATTTTCAGACGTTTATTTTTTCTCGCGTCTTGGCTATGGAGAAGGAAACTAGCAGTGAGAGGGTAGTTTTGCTTTCCTGAAGGATGTCCATGAGTTTTACTAACGAAAGACACCAAGTATGGCAGCTTCACAGTTTTATACTGGATTTAACAGGATTCTGGAAGCTCAGAATTATCTCATTTCATGAGATTTGCACATTCTCCTCATGCACAAGCTACTTTGGAAGTCAGAATGTTTTAGGAGCTGCAATCATTTATTCGGGACCACTAGGGAACCAGTAAGTGTCCTGAAGTAATAACTAACTGAATGGGACCCTAGTGGCCCGAGACCAACTGGGAGATTAGCTCCCAAAAATGCTTCCTTTACTCCCAGGAAGTGGTGTCTGCTTAGGGGGAAGCTGGGTGGATGGGTTGATGGGAATGACACTAAGGCACAACCCTGTTGTGGGAAGTGTACACTTAGCATCTGCGACTATACTGGCTTTTTTATGTTATATTTGTTTCCTAGTTTTAATGAATTTAATGGGATTCCATTTTTAGATTCTGAGAAAATGAAAAAAAAAAAAAAAAAAGGTCACTTTTTAGCTGGTCAGCCACAACCTTTGTTCCTGCTGATATTGTTATCTTTCCCCCTCCCTGGCCTCCAGCTCATTTCAGATAACAATTTGTCCCTTTAATTTTAAGAATACAGAAGGTGTTGTGCATTTGCAGTGCTTCTCTAATCCCTCCTTCTGGCAATGTAAATATGAACCAGCTGGACCTGGTAAGGTTTTAGGTATTTCATTTTAGTCCTCATCTTGAAATACTGTTTATAATCTTTATTAGCAAATGTAATATAGAAACCGCTTTGCCATTCTCTTGAGTAACCCTAGATTAATGAAAGTGCACATATTTTCAGCAGATGCCTTACAGTTATTTCTAATTAAAGCAAGCTGATGTTTCGGGCTAACAGAAAAGACAAGAAATGACATCTTATATCTAGCAACTTAGATCATGTCTTTCTAAACCAGAAATACAGACACACTCTAACACCAAAACTTTCAAAGTGATGGGTAGCATTTGCCCTTAATTAATGGGAATCTAATGGCACTCCTCTTTGTAATTGTGAGGGTCAAGGTGAACACTACGGACCTGAAAATCCCTGTGTCCGAACTGTAGCCTAAGTAGGGCTTATTAGGGCTTACTAAATCTAAATTTAAATGATGTACTTTTGGTGATGACGATGAACTGATTAAAAACCCCCATTAAAGAATGTTAGCAACACCTGAACAAATAAGACAGGACGGAGCTAGTTCAATGTTTTTATTTTTTAATACAAAAAGATAGTTCAATCTTACAGAATGTTGGATGGGGAGAGGGAAGAGGGGAAAGGACAAGAGAAAGAGAAGAGAATAGCAGGAGAAAGAGAAATGAGAGTGTAGAATGTTGTGGGTCTATGTTGCTTCCAGTTCTTGTTGATTCTCATAAAAATAATAAATAACTACCATGTACTGAACACCTAATCTATGCCAGACGTTATTATTTGCCTGTATAATGAGTATCATTCTCCTCATTTTACAGATGAGGAAACCGAGAGGCACTACGATCTAAAGAAAATAGCATGGCTTAGAAATCTAACACAGCCAGCTTCCTATCACAATTCAAGTCTCTGTTTAGCTGTGTGATGCTAAACAAGTTAGTAAACTTCTCTAATATAATCCATAAAATGGGGAGGGTAGTTCCTATCTTCAGGATAGTTAAGAGAGTTACAAGATAAAAAAGATATTAAAGCACAAGGTACATAATAAGTGCTTAATGAATTAGATTACTTTGTCTTCCTGTAACTCTCATAGGGCATACCACCTTTAAAGGTTGCCAAAATGTAAGAAAAATTACAACTCTATAACCCATCACATGCTTAATGAAAAATTCTTTT
This sequence comes from Mandrillus leucophaeus, assembly GCF_000951045.1. Classification (NCBI taxonomy): domain Eukaryota; kingdom Metazoa; phylum Chordata; class Mammalia; order Primates; family Cercopithecidae; genus Mandrillus; species Mandrillus leucophaeus. The sequence goes on along the minus strand of NW_012110852.1, from coordinate 319,761 downwards.
TTAAATTTCTGGTTTGCAGAACCTGTCTGCTTATTTGGGTCTAGCCATAAATACTCAGCTCAGCAGAGGACAAGTCAAAGAAGGATCAGCAAGGAACGTAACTGACAGTAGGGTAGACAGTTTAAATATCAAATTAATGTCTTCAGAGTGGAAACTATCTTGGGTAGCTATTAAGAGAAACAGTGTAGTACAAAAGAAAGTCACAGGGCTTCAAAGTCAGCCACACCTAGGTTCAGATCTGGAATCTGTAATTTACTTAGCTGTATGACTTGAGTAATCTCTCTGAGCCCTCAGTTTTCTCATCTGTAAAACAGGGATTGTCTTCACTTTAATAAGGTTAGTGTAATGATTAAATAAGATAAGACATGCAAAGCACTTAGCACAAGACCTTGCACACAGTAAGGATCTAAGAAATAGTAGTTATTTGTAATCCTTTGGGTATATACCCAGTAATGGGATGGCTGGGTCATATGGTACTTCTAGTTCTAGATCCTTGAGGAATCGCCATACTGTTTTCCATAATGGTTGAACTAGTTTACAATCCCACCAACAGTGTAAAAGTGTTCCTATTTCTCCACATCCTCTCCAGCACCTGTTGTTTCCTGACTTTTTAATGATTGCCATTCTAACTGGTGTGAGATGGTATCTCATTGTAGTTTTGATTTGCATTTCTCTGATGGCCAGTGATGAGCATTTTTTTCATGTGTCTGCTATAAAGACACATGCACACGTATGTTTATTGCGGCACTATTCACAATAGCAAAGACTTGGAATCAACCCAAATGTCCATCAGTGACAGACTGGATTAAGAAAATGTGACACATATACACCATGGAATACTATGCAGCCATAAAAAAGGATGAGTTTGTGTCCTTTGTAGGGACATGGATGCAGCTGGAAAGCATCATTCTCAGCAAACTATCGCAAGAACAGAAAACCAAACACCGCATGTTCTCACTCATAGGTGGGAACTGAACAATGAGATCACTTGGACTCAGGAAGGGGAACATCACACTGGGGCCTATCATGGGGAAGGGGGAGGGGGGAGGGATTGCATTGGGAGTTATACCTGATGTAAATGACGAATTGATGGGTGCTGACGAGTTGATGGGTGCAGCACACCAACATGGCACAAGTATACATATGTAACAAACCTGCACGTTATGCACATGTACCCTAGAACTTAAAGTATAATAATAATAATAATAAAAGAAACAAATAAAAGAGAATGGGAATTTAAAAAAAAAAAAAAAAAAAAAAAAGAAGATGATACACCATGACCAAGGGGGATTTATGTAATAAATGCAAGGATGGTTCAATAAATTCACAGAAACATGGATGAAACAAAGTAAAAAAAAAACAAAAAAAAGAAATAGTAGCTATTTGTGATCAAAGGCTTATTTTCTTTTTAAATATTGTTTTTAATAAATCAAAATTTTCAGACAAATAAATCAATAGACTTTGCTTAAACTTTCACGTAAATTTAGTCTGTGCTTCGCCAGATATTCTGAGGCATAATCTGTATTTTCACAAAATTCCTGAATGATTTCTGTGTACATTAAAGTTTTGAAAGCACGGACCTCGTAAGTTGCCCTTCAACCTCATATTTCAAGTGCGGTCCAGGGACCAGCAGCATGGCCTTCACCTAGAAGCTTGTCAGAAAGGGAGCTTCTCAAGTCCCACCCCAGACACACTGAAGCAGAGACTCTGGGGTGAGGCCCAGCAATCTGCATGCTTCTAGCAGTCCAGTGACTCTAATGCTCACCTATACCTGAGAACAACTGTATTAGGCATAATGCCTTACACACAGGGAAACATCTAATACATGTCCTCATAGTTTTGCTTGATTTAATATCTTGATAAACAGTTACAAGATTGGAAACAGTAGATTTTCTTGAATTCAGTCAAATACCTGTCAGTGTTTCTGAATAAGAGGTTTTGATACTATGTAGGAGTTGGTCTAATGACATTGAAGTCTGACCTTGAGGGGAGGGGAAGGATGGCCCATGTCTGAGTCTATTTCTTAACTTGCTTCATTACAAAGTACTTACACCCCCGCATGTCCTGTGCGGCACCACAAGGACAGAGCTATCAAGGTTTGGCTCACAGAAAATGCCTCATTTCCTACCATTAGATGGGAGAATTGTTTAATCTTGATGCGACTGATGGGGCCATTTCGGCTTCTCCCTAAGCCACTGCCTTTTACCTTCTGCAATCAGTGCTTCATTTCAGGAGGACCGAACAAAGGGCAGCATCATTATCCTGACCTCCCAAAATGAATCAGCTCTATCTGAAGCCCTGAGTTAAGCAGCAGGGAGGAAAAGCAACACAAGGAGCCAGGGGATTGACAGTGAATGGATCTCAGTAAAAGGTCCTGGAAATAAACAAAAACATACACTGCAAACTATATGCCCTAGAGCATAATGGCAGATCCAAGAAGCTCCAATTATATAAGCATTAGCTAAAAAGAAAAAAAAAAAAACTTAAAAAATCAAAATTTAGAAACAAGTTTCTCCTTTCCTTTCCATTCCCACAGCTCCCATCACAGAGCAGGCTCTCATCAACTTACACCTGGACCACATAAATCATCTTGGCAAAACTCATCTTTGAATTCAGGGTAACTTGGTGCCCAGCACATAGAAGGTGTTCAGTAAATGTTTGTACCTATTCATGTGTACCTCTCTCCTAAGCAACATCTTTCACCAACCCTTTCCTGACCTCCATGACAATCAGATCTGTTGTATCCATCTCTGTCTGTCTAAAACATCTCAATATCTAACCAGTCTGTAGCTTTTCCAAACCTCTTGTCTGCTCCTGGGGAGGGTCCCCAAAGGCAGCTGGGAAATATTTTTAAGCAGGAAAGACACACATTCCTTTGCTATTTAAATGGCATCAAACACAGAATTCCTGAAATTTAAGTCATCTCTGAATAGGCAACTTACCATGCATTAGCTGCCCAAACTTGCCTTTTCTGAGCAAAGTTTAGAATTTAATTAAAATTTTATTTAATTAAAATGCAAATATTCTAAGACTGTAATAATAAATTGTTTACACCAGACTGAGTAACAGCCCTCAATGGCTTTGGGGAAAAATAGTTTCATTTGCAAGCTATAGATTCAGATTTCACTGCTCACTGAGATGGGAAAAGATCTTCTAAAAAATCTATTGGCTTATTAACCTGTTTTAAACAAAAATGCAGATATCACAATGGTGTCTAGGAGTCACATACAGAGACCAAAATTCCAAAAGTTCACTATTGCTAATTAAATAATTAAGCCACTTCAATGTCTCCTCTATAGGTTTTGAAATAACCTTACCCAACTTATGATAGCAACGTAAAACTAAAAACCAAAGGTTAATAATAGTTAATGTTTTCTATGAAGATATTTATTATTCTCTTTATTAAAGTTTCAACACAGGTAGTTAACAGTTATCTCAATTTGGGATAAAATGATTACTAGATATCTGCATAGGTTTCTTCATAAACAAGTACTTAGAAAAGTTATAATGAGTTTCTGTCTCTATTAGCTTCATAGAAAGTTTGGGCCACTACATCACAGTCACTTCAATTGGGCAGCTATCAATGGCTTGTCAGCGATGCTGAGGGGACTGTGCTGGGAACTGGGGCAAGGGACGCTGAATCCAACCGGGCACCCTCAGCCCTTCGGGCTTCCCAGTCTTGCAGGACCAACAACCAGGCACAAGAAGATTTCCTGCTGATGATGGAAGGCAGATAGTGTTGAGTCTGGGGAAGATGAATAAAGTGATATGGTTTAGGATGTAAATGGATGGTTGAATTCTTTTTTTTTTCTTTTTTTTTGAGACAGAGTCTGGCTCTTGTCGCCAGGCTGGAGTGCAGTAGCACAATCTTTGGCTCACTGCAACCTCCACCTCCTGGGTTCAAGCGATTCTCTTGCCTCAGTCTCCCAAGTAGCTGGGACTACAAGGGCGCACCACCACACCTGGCTAATTTTTGTATTTTTAGTAGATACGGGGTTTCACCATGTTGGCCTGATGGTCTCAATCTCTTGACCCGGTGATCCACCTGCCTTGGTCTTCCAAAGTGCGAATTCTTGAAGGAAAAAACGTGGGAATGGGAATGAAGGGGCACTCTAGGCAGAAGGAACAGCCTGAAGCAGAAGCCTAGCAATTATTCAGCACCCTGGCTGCACATCGGCATTGCCTAGGGGAGCTTTTTATAACATGCCAATGCTGAGTCACACCATCATAAAATCTGATGCCACCAGCTACGATGACGCCAGGGCAGAGAACCACAGTGACAGTTGGGGGCTGCAGAGCAGGGTAGTGATTGGTGTAACTAAGGCTACAGCCATGGGGAAAGTGAGTAGGCCCACCAATCTTCTATACACTACACATTTGGGAAGTAAGAATTAACAAATGTTAATAAAAATAAATAAAGGAAAATAATTTAAAAATTTCTTGTTACAATGTCCGGCACAGGGCCTGAATGCCTCCTTGAGTAGAGACTTCAGAAATGGGTACATTTAGGAAACTCTGCCATTCTGGAAGTCTTTCTGTCCCTGGCAGGAGGTAAGGTGGCGGTACTGGTGGGAGGTATAGATGTGTGAGTAGGGTGGACAGATTTAGCAAATGAAAACACAGGATGCCCAGTTAAATTTGAATTTCAGATACATAGTGAATGATTAGCTAATATAAGTATGCCTCATGCAATATTTGGGCCATGCTAATGCTAAAAAAAAAAAAAACTGTTTCGTAAGGAATGAAAAGAATAAAGGTAGATCACATTATAGGGGGCTTCTTAATGCCAGCCTCAAGAGTTTGAATTTAATTCATAATAATCATATCATAACCACATTGATGGTGGCAGCAGCTATCATATTGAGTGACTATTATGGGTCAAGTCCTTGTGTAAATTACCTCACAATCAAGTACCCTATGACTTAGGTGCTATGATTATCTCCATTTTCCGAATGATGAAATTGAGGCCTGGAGAATTTAAGTAACTTTACCCAGGCCAGATGATGAGTAAGGGGAAGAGTTAGCATTCAAATCCATGTCTCTCTGACCACAAAGCCACACCTTTTATCATTTCCTTATAGGACAGCTCAGGGTGTCATTTGAGGAGCCATTGTATTCTACTGAGCAAGCAGGTAACGAGATTTGATATGTGATTTAGAAATGAAACAAAACTACATGGACAAATGTGGGATACTGGAGACAATTCAATAAAGTTCTGAGGATCAAAATTTCTGGTAGGAAGATAATTAATACAAAAAGAAATAAAGCTTAGTCAGACATCTTCTATTACTTGCAAAATAAGAACAGTGGTTTTTCTGTCATCGTTAATACAATGTATCCCAGTAGTAATATCTAACCTTTACTAAGTGTCTTTTTTTGTGCCAGACATTACTTTGTTTAACCACTAAAACAACCTTATGAGGTGGAAACTGTTATTTTCATGATTTCACAGTTGTGGAAATTAGGGCCTACAAAACTATGTGACGTGTCCATGGTTGCACAGGTCAACATGGATAGTTCTGAATTCAAATGCAGACTATGCAGTGCCACAGTTTGAGCCAAAATCAACATGTGATGCCAGCTTTTAAATGCATTGCTCTATTAAATAAGTCCGAATTCTTGTCATTTATACACCCTTTTCATATTCCAAAGAACTTTCATATATGCATATCATTTTATCTTCATGATAGTCACAGATGAGAACACTCAGTCACAGAGTTTGACAACTTGCCTACAGCCATGAAGCTGGTCCTAGGCAGGGGTCTTCAGACTTGTGGCTAAGTACTCGGCCACTGTTGCACCCAGTCATCCTATCTGAGAAAAGCAGCAAGGCTTTCACTCACATCCCTACATACAGCTTCCATTCTTTTGCTGTAGGTAGAATTCTATTTGAATCATTTGGTTCTAAGTGACCTAGTGAGTTAGAGTGAATTAGATTTTCCAAGCACAGACCTTGCTTTAAAATTTCATTTTTCCTTAATAGATTTGCCAGGGAAATAAGATGTCTGGCAAAAGTGGCAATGGGAATTACAATGAAGCATGGTTTTTAAAAGAAAACCAGAGGACTTAGTGAACTGTATTTGAAATACAGTCCATTAAGAGATTTAACATTTATTATTAAGATATTAAGTAATAAATATTGAATTTAATGATTCACTTTTCAAAATTTTCAGAATGCTGATATATTTTAAGTCAAAGCAAATGAAAATTGGGTTGGAAACTATGAAAGACAAATTTATGAAGCCAGTAAAACCAATTTCTAGATTTGCCTTATTAAAGTTCTTATTAGAATAATGGCATAAATATGACCCTAGCAGAAATTTCATAACATATTCTCTTTATTTTGGTTCAATTTTCAGGAATATCACTTGTCATGAATCTAGAGTCTCCAAATCCACCGCCAATTAGAGAAACTAACAAAAAATAAATTATCAGGCCAAGCACAGTGGCTCATGCCTGTAATCCCAGCAGTTTGGGAGGCCGAGGCGGTTGGATAACGAGGTCAGGAGATCGAGACCATCCTGGCTAACATGGTGAAACTCCGGCTCTACTAAAAATAAAAAAAATTAGCCAAATGTGGTGGCAGGCACGTGTAGTCCCAGCTACTCAGGAGGCTGAGGCAGGAGAATGT
>NW_012110852.1:281089-313080 GCF_000951045.1 Mandrillus leucophaeus | reverse complement strand
AGGTGGAGCTTGCAGTGAACCGAGATCGCACCACTGCACTCCTGCCTGGGCCACAGAGCAAGACTCCATCTCAAAAAAAAAAAAAAAAAAAAAAAATTATGAAAGGCTGACACAATCTACTAATCACCTGGATACCATGTTTCAACCTTAAAGCCATTACTGTGTTTGTGAATCATAATTTATGCACTATCTAACACAACACTTTCTGGTGAAAGGTAAGATTTGTTTTCCTTTCATAATTATGGCATCAGTGTGCTTAACCTTTACATTTGCAAAAGCCACTCTGAATCCCAGGAACAGAAGATAATTGGCCTTGAGTTCTGTTCGGTGGTGATAGAGCATGACTGCAGATTCCTGGTTTCCACAGAAATAGGTTGAGATGATCTCTTCCAGAATTAGCCTTCTATGAAACATCACTAAAAATTGGCTAAGCTGCTCCCAAGATGCCAACACTTCATAACTTTGCTAATTAATGTTTGATAAAGTATGAAGACGCTGTTTGACCGACTGTTAAATACACACACACACACACACACACATATCCAGGCTCAGTATTTGGTTACAATATTTGCTTATGTCTAAGTAATTTGGATAGAACCATTGTGCACCATGGCAAAAGTATACACAATTAGTTTGAACAAATCAGGGCTGAATTTCTCATCCGTATACCATGGAGGCAGCTAAAATTATAATTACTTCCCAATATCCTGCTTAAAACACTGAATGTGATGCCTTGACTTCTTGCTAAATTCCACTTCTTTCAATTGTTCTTTAACTACATATCTCCAAGTGATTTACTTTATCTTATTTGTCTGTTTTCATCTTTCTAAAATTTCTTAAAGAATGCCTATTTTCATGGACAGAAACTCCAGTTTCTGAATGAACTGTCATAAAGTCATTCCTTGACCATTCTTCCTGTGTTTGTGTTTTGGTTGTGGTGCATGTGGTTAAATAAATCTTACTGAAATGCACAATAGTGTCATCTACAACCAATTACCATCAGCAATTGCTTTGTAAACACTCAACAATAAAACAATTTGTTTTAGTGAATGGAGTCTGTGTCAATCCAACATTAAGTTAAAAAATGGCATGGAATCCACCTCAACTACAGTAATACTTAATTGCTACTCAATTTGCATAATTTATACAAATTAATGTAGACTCAATAATTAGCATTTTCATATGGTTTATTGGAATCTAAAAGGCATAACAGTATGGTCTGTTAGCAATCTGAACATGTTTAAACAATATGTTTTGTGAGTCACTGGCATCTTAAGTTAGCTTTGCACAAAATGGGAATCAAAAAAACATACAAATGTCAATTTGTATGTTCTGTCTTTGCTGTGTTACTAAATCTAGATTTCAGTGATGTACTTTTGGTGATGATGATGAACTGATTAAAACCCGCCATTAAAGAATGTTAACAACACTTGAACAAATAAGACAGGAAGGAGCTAGTTCAATGTTTTGCTTTTTTTTGGGGAAAAAAAGATAATTAATGATCTCCTATCAATACTTATTCTTCTCACATGTATACACAAACATTCTAAAATAAACAAATACGTAAAAATAAAAGCTGAGGAAATCCAGCTGACTTGTGTAGCTGTTAAAACAGTCAAATATCTGATTCCTGGTAACAAAAATACAAATACTTCCAACTTAACATATAGACAGATACTGTATATATTTACAAACATAAATTCAATATTTGGAAAAACGTGAACCCTTTAACCATCTTCCACATTTGTATACTGCTTAATAGTCTACAAATGTTTTCACCTACACTATGCCCTAGGGCCTCACAACAACCCCATTACACAGATGAAGACACTGAGGCTCAGAGAGGTCCCATGCTCCTCCTTCTAGTTCATGCATTACCTATAATAAATAGTCATGCACAAATGAATACATATTTGCATTCTTCTTGCCTCAGTAGAACTCAGGGCAACTTTCCTGAAGATGAAATCACATGTTCCATAATGCTGAATGTTTTCCTACTGTATCTTCTATGAAATGATGATAAACAAGCCACATTTTTCCAACCTGCCCTTTACCTTGAACCTAAAATAAATATTCAGAATTTTGGAACATGAGATTTCATTTTATTTGGATGAGTACTAAATTTCATTGCCTTCTTTTGTGAAGTTGAATATTCAGTCCTCCTGGCAAATACAGTGCTTTGTGAAGACTATGTCAGATAGGGGATGGGGAAGAATTGTGTTTGCCTCTGCCTCATCACCGCAAGATGCATTTGAATGTTATGTTCATACTTTTACTATATATTTTTGCTTTAATCTTTCTGATATATTTTTAATTAAAAAAGTCTATTTTAATAAACAGAAGTTATATTTTTCTTAATGAACAATTCACTGGCCATTTTTCCTGTCTGTATGCCTTAAAAAGAGAAATAGCCAGAGCAAAGTTAATGTCTGTTTTCCATTTTTTCCTCATCATTGGTCCCACAGCACTCAGCTGAGCACCTGCCAGAGCCACCTAAACATGTGCTAAATGTAAATGATTAAACAGACAAAAACAGGATGGTCTTAAGCTTTCAATTCTCTCTCAAGAATAGTCAGGCTACCATACCTATAGGATATACTTGTTGTAGTCCAACTTATTCTATATAGTTTCCAGTATTCTCATTTCCCAAGTATAACACTATTTTTTTCCCTAAATTCCAAGCTTCCCAATCTTAAAAAATTCGAGAATGAAACATATTATGTGTTAGTCGTCAGCACCTGCTGGTGATGTGGGGAACTGCAGCTTAACTATATAAGACATTGCAAACAGTTAAAAAAAAAAAAAAAAAAAAAAAAAAAAAAAAAAAAAAAAAAAAAAAAAAAAAAAAGGAGCAAATTTACAAGAATTGCCACCAGACTCAATGCATAGAATTAATTCATATGAAAAGAGGAAGGCATGGGATGAGAATGAAAGACTGGAGTTACGAACAGTCTGCAAAAATCACTCCAAGGCAACACTTGCCAAGTCACCTAACTTGGAAAACGTTTTAATTCGACCAAATGGAAGATTCCTGGACATTTTCATGATGTAATAACAATTTTAAATAGTAGTGATACTGATGTTTTTTAGCACTTATGTGCCAGGCATAATATTATATAATATTAACAATAGCTACCATATACTGAGTATCTGCTCTTCAATGGAAAAGGCTGGCAAATCTGCCCACAGATGACATGAAAATGACAATAATGATAACAGTAGCTAACATTTCTTGGGTGCTCAATATGAGTCCGACACCATCCTGGATAATTGACACACATGAAGTCATCTAATGCTCCTGACTTCCCCACAAAGTAGGCACAGGTATTACCACATGCCAGGCACTCTTCTCAGCCCCTTCACATATTAACCTATCTGATAAACACAACCACTCCTTTTTACAGATAAGGAAACCAGGGCACCAAGAGGGGAAGGGACTTGCCCAAAGTCACAGGATTACATGGTTAAGCTACCATGCAAATGGGCAACAGTGTGCCTCCAGAAACTGTTGACTACCCACTTGCTGCTTCCTTATCATTTTAGCCATTCCAAGAGAGCCACCTATGTCACTTCATTCCCAACAACAGAGGAAAAACATTTCCAATTTTGTTTTAATAATCGTTACAACCATCTGGTGATACTTAGTAAAATATGGGTGGGTTTTCAAGAAGCCTCATTCTTTGGTTTGGAAAGCTGGTCATGAGGGTGCTAGAAACCTCAAAGCAAGTTTCCATGTGGTGGGAGTACTCCTGCCCTCAGAATAATTTATTTACTCCTTGAACCTCATCAGAGAATCTGTGCACATCAAAAGGTTTTTGCTAAATATCATCTTGCATCAGAGACAATTGGACAAACATGCATCCAATTTATCACTTTCTCAAGCTTAGTTTTGATATGTTAACAACCATCAGTTAAACAAACAAATGATTAGGTTGACAACAGAAATGTCAACACAAGCACAATCTACTCATTTGCTGATTAGCCAGTTGCTGTAGCTGTGTTTACCTACACTTTGTTTTTGTACATAAAGGCCCCATTTCATAGGAACAAAAAAAGGTGCCTGATAGATGCTCTCAGTGTTCCTTTAATGATAACACACTGGCTCATGTCATCATGGGTGAAAAAAAGCTTCAGTGGAATGGGAAGGGTCATGGGGTCATGCACGGGAGTCCATTCCCTCAACCTACCAAAGCCAGCACTGGGCTACCACAGATTTTCTCACTAATTAAGGAGGCAGACAAAATGTCCTGGACATCACACTGGTGTGCACCTCCATTAGCACCCTTGGAGTAGAAAATAGATGGACTTATTTTTACTGATTTGTTTATAAATCTTTATGATTAATGATATTTCAGATCTGGAATCTGTGACAAAACTTGTATCAATATAATTTTAAGTTATGATTATCAACTTTATGAGCACAGTGGGAAAACGGAAGATGTTTCTAAAGGAAAGTCTTTACAATAACTTATCAGCATTAAATCAAATTTTTTACTTTAATGATCTGAAAGATATTTGTGTGAATGTGCTCAGATAACTACAGAAAAGCCCTTTATTAAAAAAAATAGGGACCACTTATACTCAACATGCTGAAGTTGAAGCAAATTCCATAACCAGATGTGTAATTTTCTGAATGAAAATAACACTCATATGGCTTTTTGAATACATTGGTTTGAGTTGAGAATGGATTGTTTCTTTTAGAAATATTTATTATTTTAAAGCATTATAGTGCTTAGGAAAAAAATTAATGAACTGAAATGAATCCAAAATATGAACTGGAGTGAATCCAAAATGTAAATGGGAAGGCACTTCCCTCCCTAGTTCCAGAAGCTTTCCTGAGCCAGTTGATAGCCATAACATCATGCCAAGCCCCAATTTCCACTCTGCCTTTCAAGAGACCATGTGACCAGGAGTTTGTCAAAGGTCTAAGGCTGAACACCAGGAACATCATGAGAATTTCTATAACATATATGTGCACTTCACACCTAAAGACATATCAACACAGAAAAAATTTCCTTTAACAAGAGTAGGAAGTGATGACTGATTTAACAAAAGAATTGATCTCAGTTTCCCTTTAAATGAGAAGCTCACCTTGATAAGTTAAAATAGTATATAATTGACTAGTGTGCTAAAGTTTTCCCAAAGTAGAAAAATATCTAAAAGGTGAGGTACAACTGTAAGGGCAAATCAAATACCAAGTTAACAAATTAACAAATCCCTCAAATTTTTATTGGCTCTCTTGTTCTTTCTAGGTAAATTTAAAAAGTAAAGTGAATTGCAGTAGTCTTTGCTCTTCTCCTAGCACAGATTGTTACTTGCCTTAGGCTACTTTGAGCATATCAAAAAAGTTGAAATCTGTAATTACAGGACAGTACCTATGGTTAGCAGCAGCATCACTTTCTTGGGTCAGGTAAAGGCAAATGGTCATTGGAGAGCTGGTAAAAAGAGTCAAGAGAAAGGATAATGTGTATACTGTCCTTCAAATGGTTTTCTGAGGTCAGGAGAAGAAAGAAATCAACAGGAGAAATGGGATACAGAGGTACAGAGGTAGGTTCATCTGAGCCAGTACTAGAGTTAGGGCAAGCAAACGAGATGGCTTCAGGTGACTTAGAAGGGACCCAATTACTGGTCCAGGAAATGACAAACGTCAATACATAGAATGAGGATGAGGTGGTGGGGGAACACTTCTCATTTGTTTTTTTGAAACATTTTTATTTTGAAAAAAATTCAGACTTCCAGAAAAGCTGCAAGAATATTAAAACAGCCTATATATCTTTCACATAGTGTTAATTGGCAGTCATGATAGCCCCCTACCTGTAAAACCAACATTGTGTATTGCCTAAAAAAAGAACATTCCCCTACATAACTACAATATGATTATCAAAATCAGGAAATTGATGTTGATATTCTACTGTTATCTAATCTATAAATTTTATTTAGATTTCACCAACAGTCTCAATAATATACTTTATAGAAAAAAAAAGAAAGGGTCCAAGATCCAATCTAGATTCACGCCTTGAATTTAGTTTTCATGTTTCTTTAGCCTCCTTTACCCTGGAGCAGTTCTCCAGTTCTATTTTTCACTATCTTGACTTTTTTTTTTTTTAAGAAAAAGGGCACTTATTTTGTAGAATGTTCCTCAATTTGGGTTTATTGTTTGATGTTTCCTCATAGTTAAATCCAGATTATGTACTATTGGCAGAAATACCACAAAAGTGATCTTGTGTTCCCTTCAGTGCATTTCATTAGAAGGCAAAGGAGGTCTCCATGTCTCATTCCTGATGATGCTCACTTTGGTCACTTGCTTAAGGTGGTGTCTGCCAGGTTTCTCCACTGCCAATTTGCTACTTCTTCCCCTTGCAATTAATAAATATTTTGTAGGGAAATATTAGAAATTATGTAAATATATCATTACTCCTGAAACTTTCACCCACTGCTTTTACAATCCATTGATGACTCTTACCTGAATTGATTTTTCACAGTGGTAGGGGTTAGCACATTTGGATTGAGCAAATAACTAAGTGTATTGTGGATCACGTGAGCTAAATTTCTTAATTTTAGAGAAGGGAGTTTCCGGTAAGAAAAGGGGAAAGACTGGAATGTGGTGTTTTATTGGAATTGGTGAGATCATTATAACCTCATGATATTTTAATATTCTGTATATACAGATGAACAGACATAGAAATAGAGATAGATGTGTGTTCATGTAGGTGTATGTGCACATACATGTATATATTTCCTAGCTCTATTTGCTGAGATGGCCTAGAAATAATGGCATTCTGGTAGTAAAGGTATACCTATCCCCTTTTCTATAAGTACCATTTTGTTCTATATCTTATTCTATAAGTACCATTTTCCAATAAAGGAAATTAGGCTCCTAAGAGAAATGATTCTGGGGCTGAAGCAGAAAAAGTACCAGAAGAACCTGAAGTATTTTTTTCCAGAAATTAAGGAAGAGATTAAAAATCAAAAGGACATAGGAGCCAGCTAGAAACAGCTCCCACTGGTCAAGTCTGGGAAAATCTGTGCATCAAAAAAATAACAAGGTTGTATTGTACTATAGTTTTGCAAGATCTTACCACTGTGGAAAACTGGATAAAAGTACACAGGACTTCTGTATATTCTTTCCTGCAACTATGTATGAATCTAAAATTATCTCAAATTTTAGCAATAAATAAATAAATGATAGTAATGGATTATAACTCATTAAATACATAAGAATCCACCGATTAAATGAATTAACAAAGGTAAAGTTATTTCTTATAGTGGAGTGCCAAGTTTTTTGTGCCACATTTCCTATTGCATTTCTGCCAACTGATCTTCTTGCTCACCGAAGATCACTTTATTGAGTCAAAACTATTACACTATGATTGCTCTCAGAAACAGGTGTTTTCAGCAAACCTAAAGATATGTCTCTCTGAGCTGTGACTGGTGTGCCTTGGCTACTCAGACTAGTGGAAGTCCTGAAGTTGGTAAAGCCTGGTACCCTGTGGAGGTCCTGAGCACACAGAGTAGTCAGAACTTCCAGATTTCTTGTATGTTATCTCAGTCTACTGACACTGGGTCCCTACTATGGGATACATTATATATACATGAAATCAAATGTTGTTTTCCATCTCCAAAATAGATGATGTTTAAAATGTTCTTCCTGTCTTTTTCTGTGAATTTCACAATTGTTTTTTCTAACATTTCAAATCCTTACAATTAATGGCTCAACTGTCATTCCTTTTAATGATACTATAAAATTACTTAAGTGTTAAATTACTATATTCAATATTCATCTATTTATAGCTTTATCTATAGATAGTGTTGAAATCTATAGCCCAAACTCTAATGTGTATTTATGAAGTCTTCTATTCTGGTTATTTAAATATAAACTATGTATAAGTAATATAGATAAGCTAAATGATAACATCTGACTAATGGGACCATTATCTATTGAGAATCAGCCATTAACTGGGCTGAGATTATCATCTACATATTTCTATAGTGGTAATTTAGTGATAAGTGTTACAATTTTGTTAGTTCTTATAAGCTTTAACATCAGTCAGACCTTTTTGATTAAAGTCAATATTTTCTATATAATATTGACATTGGCTGGATTTTAGACTTTAAATGTGATGTCAAAGCTCTCTTAATATATTATGCTTGGTTATAGAAAAGAAGAAAAGGAAAGTTATTACTTCAGCAAACCGGTAGCTCTAACACCTGTCTCTCTCTCCTGCACATGCACACACACACACGTACACATAAGTTAAATTTTGGATGTACTTACTTTTATACAATTAGCAGGGTCAATATAGCAGGAAAATATTACTAGAATTATTTTTTCCTAATAGAATTCTGACATCTCTGTTTTTCATTTTTAACAAGCTACAATTACAACCGCAGTTGAAGCTTTTTGTACAGTTAATTTGCATTCCAAAACTATTAGAAAATTCAACTGACCTAATTTCTCAAAACTTGTTCCTTAAGAACACTTAGAAGGGAGAGGTGCCCACAACAGTTGTCAACAAAGAAGACTGAGTACTTTATAAGTCATGACTCCAAATGGTGATGTGGCAGTTACAGCCCTTAGTAAAGGAAGGCAAGCTCAGTGTCCCCGGACACACATGCCGCCTACAGCCTGTTCTCTGGAAAATGAGGCATTGGTAACTCAGATATAAAATGTATGGAAAAGTGCTCTGTACACCTGGCTTCTAAAACACACATAATGCCATCCATTCAAATGTTGTCTCTACGTTCTCTTTACGATGGGAATATTCTGAGAAATTCTACATGACTGAATGTTAATGGATCCAGAGATTCTTGTTAGTTCCTCTGTTTCTGACTTTACGAAAATGTTTTAAATTGGGGAAGGGGGTTGTGAGAGGAAGAGAACTCAGCTCTACAGCCAAATTAATGAGTGAGACTGGACTAAATATTTCCTTTGGGAATTCCATATGGTATATTTGAAAAGGCAAATTTTAATGCTAAGTTCCTGTGGAAGTACTTTTCTGAAAGGCAATGAAGAATTGAGAAGTAAACTGAACCATTAGCCTACAAAAATAGAATTTTTCTGGAAAGTATTAAGTCATACAAATCCTTCTGGAACATTATTTAGAATGGGCAAATTAAAAATGGGAAAGCAATAAATAAATCACCTCCTTTTCTCTATAGGGGCATATATTTACTTTTACTCTCTTCATGCACATTAAAAGACTAGGTTACAGTCTGAAGGGGGATACAATTTTCAAACCACACACACACACACACACAGAGAGAGAGAGAGAGAGAGAGAGAGAGAGAGGCTTCAACCAAAGCTGTACATCAGTACTGAAGTGCTAACAGTAAGTTTCAGTGGCAAGATGCAGTTTCTTCTGTGGTGTCCCAGGCTTTGAATGAGAATCATACTGCCTGACATCTAAGAGCCACTTTGAAAATACTAGGGTGGAGTGGGTGCCTTTACAAGTCAAAACACAGAATTCTCTCTTTGACCATTCTCCTCATCCCTGCCTACATGATTACCCTAAGGAGTATGTCATTCCTTTCTCAATCTGGAGGAACTGGATCCAAGGATTTTCTGGAGCAGTGACAGTGTTGAAATATCTGCTATGAACTACATGAAAGAGAAAAGAAAAGCAGTTATAATTTCCTTTTACACTTGCACAATTTTAAAACTGTCAAGAACTAAAGACTAATATTTGGAAATTATTTTATGAACAGGCATTCTAAATTTTTTTGCATGAAATCAAACAAAGCAGGCTTTGTCTTTCATCCTAATTTCCAAACACTTCTTATAAATGGTTGCTAACATCTCTATCTGTGCTGCAAGAGAGCTATTTTCATTTGAACAACACGGTATATAATTGAAGTCAGAGTTGTAAATTACTCGGCCATCTGTCCTTAAGCTGTCACAAATCGTACATGGAAGAGCATATGTATAATGAAAATAGATTAACAAACTTTTTAGAGTTTATAAGCTTCTGAGTTAATTAATCCTCTGTCCCATACATTTCCAAGATTTTTCAACAATATGTTTGATGAATCTGTTTAATTACATGAATGGGGTATATGTGCATGTATATGCTTTATAATGTCATTATTACAAATTCAAAGGAAATCATGCAATTGATTTAACATTTTCACTTCAAAATGAAAATAAATAAATTTAATCATATACAGGACCTGGATCTATTGGCCTCATTCTGCTCATTTTGTTATTAATGTTGAAAATTGATATTAACATTAGCAGCTACCATAAATATCTCACTTTCCTCTTAATGAAGATGATATATATGCATATATATCACCCCTACATTTCACAAAGATGCTACAGAGAGCAAGTGTTTTAGTCACTGAAGTTGAATTCCAGTTTCAAGGATGTATTCTCAATACAAAATTTGACCTCGGGAAATTTGCATGATTTCCTTGCCTCGGTTTCTCCTTTTATTAGTGTTTGCACGCCCACGTGTGTGATCACGTAGAGCAGATCTTTATACTAAGTTATTGGAATAGTTTATCAATGAATATGCCAGAAGGTTTTAGTTGCAAGAAATGAACGTATAAATATGACAATATCAACAAGATAAGAATATATTAATAAAGTAGATTTTTTCAAAACTGGAACAGGGTTTTGGGGTACCACTCTTGCCTAGCCAAAGTCAATCTAAATACACATCAATCATAAGTAATTGTTGTGCAACTGTACAATTGTATAAGCAACTGTACCAGCAATTGTATATTAAAAGTCTTTGCAAAGACCTGATGTGCATTTAAAATTTAACTCCCACTCAGTGCAGACCTAGAACAGTAAAATAGTGAATAGAAAACGTAAAAGGTTCCCACGGCATGTTCCCCAAGCAGGAAGGGACTGAAGTTTTCCCTCAAAGCCTTTTCCCTATTGCTTTGTAGACACAATGTATGCCTCTTTCCATAAACAAACAATTGCACGCCCAGAAAGTCCACTCTCACCTCTTAATACAAAATGTTCCCGAAAATACACATATAATGTGAAACTGTCCCTATCACCAGGTGGACTGGAGGCAAGAGCTGATCATTCTGCCCCATGCAAATGCATGCACAAGCCCCCTCTGGGACAGCCCACATAGTTAAATATAGTGAACTGTGCACCTGCAATCCTTGGAGAAGAAGTGAAGACTTTAGTTCCAGTAGGTGCAACCCATGTTTCCTCTTGTCGTCAGGACAGGTGGCAAGCAAGTAACAGTCATGATTTGACTATTTTGCATCAGAACTTTTTCAGGGCACACTTAGAAAAAGAACAACAGGGGAGATTGTGAGAGTATTCTTGTTTAGCCATCAGCACAAAGAGGAAAGGTTTTGGCTCACTGGCAATGTGGTGACAAATGCTTGAACTGTGGCAGAAGTTTCATTTGAAGTTCTCTGCCCCTGTTGAGTGCCCTAATCTGGCAATGGTATGAGCTCCACAGAAAGTTGATGCAACTGAGAAGAAAGGAGCAGTGCTTTTGGATGGCACAAGGGCTGTTTCATGGATGCAATGCCTTTTCAACCTCAGTGCAAGAGAGTCTCAGATGTAACACATTTGACTTATGTCTTCCTTTTTACACATTATCCACACACTTGCATGCTACAAAAATAAGAGTTTATGATCAGATCTGATCTTATCTGAAATATTCATACGTAATTCCATGTAGTCTCAACTGAGAAGTTAGGTGGTCATTTTGTCCCTGACTTCACATCAGTACAAATCTGATGATTGGCATTTTATTGACATATAGAAAGCCTTGGAGATATGGATATGTAAACTATGCAATGTAATTTGTTTCTAATACCTTCTTAAGGTTTATGAGATAGAGGGGAAGTATATCTTGATAACCAAAACTACCTCCCACGAAATGTGCTTCAGTGTTAGTTACCACCAAAGGTAGACATATTATTTTTAAGGGTAAGTTTTTTGCAAGATCAAGGCAAAGGCGTCTGGTTTGTTGTTGTTGTTGTTGTTTTTGTTGTTGTTTCAGGTAGCTGTGGAACCTGAATGTGGTACATTCAGTTTGTAAGTTATACCTGAATGTACCATGAATTTGAATAATTACTAGAGGCTTTCTTGGGTTTGTAATTGGCCAGTCCTCTGTGTTGTCACAGGGTGCAAGAATGGTGACAGTGACATTATCAGAGGCTCCATGCAAATGGTACCTGGTGACCCACTGACGCACTGATATGACTGCAACCCTGAAGGCCTGCTTCCATCAAGCCAAACCCCTGTGAGAAGGAAGCAGACTTAAGATAGCTTCTATCCAAGTTCATTTTCAGTGCATAGTAGGCCATGCACTGATGGCTTTCCTGGCCTTGGCAATGTCTGCCGTCTTTATGCTCCACTAAACTGTTTGACTTCCACACAAAGACTTCTTCTCAGAGGCCCTGTCTGGGTCATTATAGAATAAGGCTATTAGAGTGCTTTGTAATTGTAAGCATAAACAAATTACTTTACAAAAAAGGCTAGAGCCACGAGCCACAATGAAAGAGATTGATCAAAACTGTTTCTGATTACTGTATATCAGATTCCTTAATTTTTTTAAAAAAAAATGAACTGTAGATATGCGATTAAAATTATAAACACAGCTCTAATGTCTGAAGTAAAAGGCACTGTGAGATATGAAAGTTATTCCCACTTAAGACATTTTATTTCACATAACAAATAAGGATCAAGGCCTTTCTTCTACAAAGAGTTCAATGAAAGTTCTGGTTACAGGAGTCAATTCTCTGTTCGGTTTAAATCTATTTGGAAATTCTTTCTATTGCATCCAAAAGAAAGAACAGCTGGGCTAGTGTTAAGAAGAACCAGAAGAGTATTGCGACCTGCTGAGCCCAGTTACGCCAGCACAAAAACGTGGGAGCCCGGTGCCTACCACCTGGAGCCCCCAGAACACTCTGCCTAAGCTACAAAGAATTGAACTCAACCCTGTTGGGCATTTCAATTTGTTTACCCTCAGCTAAATATGACTTTCTTATGGAAAGTGGCAGTGAGAGTGGTGAGGAAGGTTTGCAAAAGTTTATTTTCAAAAATTCACAAAAGCTTCTGGAACATCAAATGCTCTCACAAAACATTTTGATGAGTGTAAATGAATCAGAAACATATGTATTTCATTTCCCTCCAAATACACAGGGGTCTCAAAGTTAAAGAGGGAAAAAGTACTTGAGGCAATGTGCATTTGGGGTTTCACTGAATCCAAAAGCATTTGAAAATAGTTCTAGACAAGCAGCAGGCCCCGAATACAGCTGGGTGTGTCCATCTTGGATATTAAGGGATTTTGTACGTTTTTGAATTGTTAGATAAAGTCCCTCTTTGAAACATCTCAGATGTAAACTAGATTTATATACTTTTATTTTACTTTTAAATGCACAAATGTTCAGGGCAGCTAGCATTAATTATTTTATTCTAAAAAATGTTTAAAACAAAATGTCATAATATGTTTAGACAAAACAGCCTTCAACCAGACCAAAAGGCTAATGGAGTAAGAAAGGTTATTTGTATATATGGAGTGGGGAGAGGTGGGATGGGGTATTAGAACCATATATCTTAAGAGTTTAAGTTTCACAAAAGCCTAGACTCTACAACTAGCTTACATATGTGTTTTTATATGTGTGTATATATGTGTGTATATACAGTGTGTATGTAAGTACATATGTATGCATATATACATACTGTATATATGCACAGATAAACATTCTTATTAATTTATTTCCTCGGGTCTCTGAATGGCACATTCAAATGTCATTAAATGATGACACATGCATAGTATGTTCCCTTAATGCATAAGCACAAGAATACTTTAGATTCTTCCCTGAATTTGTAAACACTCTTTTTGGTTTTCTTTTTTCATTTGTAGTTTCTTCCGCTTTGTATTATTTTCATGTCTACATGAGTGGGAGATATCTAGTACAAACCAAACACTAGAAATTGCTGCAAGTGATTTCACTAAGAATGTGTTCAAAGACTGTAATATTTATTCCATTATGCTATGAACAAAGAAGAATAAGATGCTTAGGTTTTATTTTTAAAACACACAGAAAGTGAGTAGATAAGAGAGAGAAAACCATACATTCTTCATTGTGAGAATGCTAACATCTCACTTCTGACCTGAAGAATACTTAACTGACTTCTGTAACAAGCATGCCAACAACCAAATGGAGAAGGGTCCCTGCACTAAGTCAGAAATGCAAAAAATGGGGAGTATTGGGAGAGCAGCAACTAGCTTCACTGCCTCTATTTATATAAGGTGCCGTTAAAATGCCAATAGGAGGCAACAGTAATTAATAGGCTCAAATCGTTGAGCTCACAAATGAGCCAAAAAGAAAAATAAGGCAATATATAGGTCAGTGATTCCCAATCCTTTTAATTTTTTGAGAAAAAAAATTTAATTTTGAAGTATGATGTTGTTTTCATGGTTTGTTGTATTTTATGTTGTAATAATCTTCCTCCTATTCTCCCCCTTACCCCAACGAACAGTCAAAATATTGTAAGTTATATATTTCTAAAATTTAAAGTGAATTTAATGTGATTTGATTCGAGCAAAATTTTCCAACAATTTCAAGCTTAGGATTCACAGCCTATGACCTACACTGCAGCTTTTCTCCTAAAGGATTTTAAAGCATCATAAAAACTCAGCAGCTGAAATAACCTCAAAGGTAGTCTAGTTCAACCTTTATCTAATGCTGGAATTCCTTCTGCAACATTCCTAATAAGTGTCATCCAGTCTTTGCTTAAACACAAGACATGCATACTCCTCCACCTTAAATTTTACCAGGTAACTGCCACTCAAATGGAAAGTGACCAAACACAACACACCACTTTTTCCTTTCTCCATCAAAGCTCAATCATATGTGGGGTCATTGCTCAGGGCAGAGCACAAAGGACATTGGTTTATAAATGTCTCGCCTGACAGACAGTAAATGACCCACGGTGGTGGATAACTTCTCTTGCAGAAGTGAGACACTATGCCAATGAAGCACTGCAAATACTACAGACCACCGCCCAAGTAAATACAATAAACTTCTCACCACAAAGGCTGTCATCTGACACCCACACTGATAGTCAAGGTGGCTCTCTGGAAGAAAACAGCTGGCTCTGTTTGATCTTATTAGCAAAATCCACACTCCTGTGCCAAGACCAGACCAAAGCAAAATGGAATAAAAAGTCCTTTTAATAGACTTTTCCCCCCAAATCAAGATGAATCTCGAGTCTCAATTTTAAACGCAATATTTATAAAAGATATTTGGTAGCAAGAAACTATTCATCCTGGGATGCCCCATTAATAGCTGTGACAATAGTATTTGAAAAAATTATTTTCTAATTTAGAGTTCCTTTGGCAAAAAGAACCAATAATGTACAGTTGAATTCAGGGTTTTATAATAACTAATCAATAGTGCAGTACAAGAAATGATTTGTTGAATAATGCCTGAAAGGTTGCAGTAATCAACAATGTGGTACAATGTATTAAGGGCTCGATTTTGACTTAAGATGCCTCTTGTACAACAAGTGAAAAAAATGAGTACTAGACACAAAAAATCATTCAAGGGAGTGTTGGGTCCGCTTGGCATCCTGGCAGCCACAAAGAAAGCCAGATGCTCTGTGTCATGCATTTCCTTATATGACAGATGACTCAAGCCCTTTCATTGGAAGTGGGTTTGCTATGGCTTTGACAAATTCCATCTCCTATGCTGATCTCATTCATATAAATCTCCAGCATGAAGCAACCAGGGCCGTGGTACTGAAGAGAAGGCTGGGTAGGACTGGGCAATGGGTATCTGTTTTTGTCATCTTAAAGTGCCACAATCTCTGCCACCAGAAGGATTTTCAGATATGATCTGTGGCATCTTAGAAAAACATTGGACTTTTGCCCACTGCTTGTTCTACTTTTAGTATTTAATGGTCTGACTCCAGGGGCCATTTACACAAATATCACTATGATATCCCCAGTGCCTGGCTAATGGTAGACACCCAGAATATATTTGTTAAATGAAGGAATAAATGAATGACCATTCCTCTCTTCAGGAGGCACTATACTTAAAATTTTACTCATCACAAAGCTGGTGCTCGGCTACCAAATAGACTGCAAAGAGAATGTAGCTATTCAATGATGTAGTATCAGAGTGGAATAAATAATACTAGGACCCAATCTCCCCCTTACAGGATGAAACGATCGTCACAGCCAGAAGAGTGGCTTTTCATAACATCCAAGTAGTAGCTTGTTCAGAGGGGGCCAACGTTGAGCAACATCTCAAGACTTATCTCTGAGAAGCTGTATCACACTTCAGTGTTACAGTGCCAGGGTTCAAATCCCAGCTCTACTACTTACTTATGTGATCTTAAGCAAGTGACTCAACCTCTCTGGGCCTCAATTTCCCCATCATAAAAATGGCAATAAGCTTGCCTACTACTTCGCAAGGTTACTGGAAGTATTAATAGTGTGTGTGTGGAAGGCGTTCAGATGAGTGTCTGATGTGCAGTAGTTGCTCAACTCTGAGGGCCATTGTCATCTACCAAGTATATGCCAATATGGTGACAGTGAGAGATGTATGGTTTCACAGGAAGCATCAGGCTTCAACATTAGTTATTTGATTCCTCCTGGAAACATTCCTGTTAACCTTTTGATCTTTTGGGGTTCTCATATTGTGGCAATTGGAGGGGATATCCGGAGGGGTGTTTCCTGGGAAAAGACTGTTGAATATCTGCTTCTCAGCCCAAGTTCCCTTGAAAAAGTTTATACGCAGGAGATAAAGACGCCTCTCCCTGCTCTATCTAACCTAAAAATAGAGTTAGAGCCTTTAGGGCCCAGCCACCTCCCACCTGCATATCTAGACAGAGTTTCTTGAAGTCTCTCCAAGCTTGGCTTGGGACGTTTTGCCCTAAGAAATGAGAACACAGTGAACACAGATAGGCAAGCTGTCCTTTGACCTTGGGAGGGCTGACGTGAACTGAAGAGCTTAGACTATTTTGTGTGGTCTCCAGGGCAGAACTGCAACCAAAGGCTGGAAGTTCAAAGAAGGCTTCTTTGCCCACACACAATGGAATTTGTTTTGACCTATCCAAAAGAGAAGAAATTTGCTACCATAGGAGGTAGTTTCATTCTCATCATGTTTTTGTTTTTGGTTTCTGGCTAGCAGAAGCTGGATAACTACTTGTGGGGAGACTGAACAAGGGGCTGGCCTCACTCTCATCCCCCTTAAGGACCTTTGCAGATCTGAAGTTATAAGATTCTATACCACTGCTGGGACATGAATCAGGAGCAACCGTTGCAAAGAACCAATGGTAGATTCTCCTTTCTTCTTTACACATCATACATTGCATGAGAACTGAGCCATAGCTGCATTTACCATTTTGCCTGCACACCACTGAAATTAGTTCACACTGATTCATAAAAATTGATCACATTTCTTTTTATATTGTTATAGTTTTTATGATTTTTACAATTCTATTTTTAAATGGGAGACTATCATTATGAAAAACATGTAGCTCACAGAGGGCCTTATGAGTCCAGTTAATAAATAATGGAGGGATACAAAGTATCAGTACTAAAGCTAAGAAGGCTTGTTTATCCATTGTCTATTTATGAAAATTCAGTCTTACTGGAAATAAGACACTGGAAATAGAAACAAGTATGGCTTTATTAGCTAAAGCAAAACACCCAGAATTTCTAGTGTCTTTTTATTTCATTGAAAATTAAGGTCTAATAATTCGACAATTTAAATGCAAGATGGCTCCTCGGAGTTTTTTAAATGATGGTTCATAAATCTACATTAGCCACGACAGTTTTGGACCTGAAATTCAGAATACAATAAAACTGCCTGCAAGATATTAAAGGCTTCTGTCTCCCGAAAATGTTATTTCCTCCCTTTTTTCCAGGGAGGAAACAATTTGTTTATTACCCTTTCAAAGTAAACTTATGGAAGGTAAAAATGGCTTATTTTTCCTTTAAAATAAGGTTTCATTTTGTCCAATCTCCTCATTCATTCAGTGTAGGCTGTCTCATTCATAACAACCTTTTAAACATCTCTCTCATAAAATGCACCATAGTCTTTAGAAAAAATTCAGAAAGCAGTGTTGTGTTTCTCACCTTTCAAAACACTGCCATAAGTATCCTAGATCACTAATAAAGGGTAGAAAAAATCTGAAAATTTATCAGATGTAAGTAATACAATTAAAAGGACAACAGTGAAATAAGACCATGATGCCCATATCATAAACTGTCTTTTTCCAAATGCTGTCAGACCTATTCAAGGAATCAAATAAAACAGTAACTACTAAACTGTTTATATGAATAAATATCAGGAATTTAAAAGATAGTGAAAGAGGAGGGTAGGTGATAGAGAACTGAGGGTTGTGTATTTAGAAGTAACATCAGGCTTGTCTTCTATGGCTGTTAAAGTTGGCTAAGTTCCAGGTTCCCAGGGAAGGCAGTAAACATTCATAGTTAAAGGATCAACATCAAGTAGACCAATTCAACTTGGACATTTCCTTGCCTCCAACTGTCACCACAAAAATGTAGCATCACTGCTAGAAGTCCTTTGAGAATAAAGCTATATCAGAACTATGTTCAGGAAATCCGGGTGGTAAGACTTTTTTGAACAAACACATATTTACAAATACACATTTCGTGACTGACCACCCTACACATCCTACGATGGAAGGCCCAAATTCACAAATGAGATTGTGGACAACTCCAAACTTTCACAGCACGTGGGAATAAAAGGAAAGAAAAGGGAAGACAAAACATAAGAAAACACCAGAAGAAACAGTCCTAACTTTGGCATTGCACTTTTTTTTCTTCTTTTTCCCTCTTTGCATTGAACTTTTCATTACTGGTATTTATACTTCTGTGGTTTTCTGGTTATTGCCATTGTTAAACAAATGCATGACTATCAAATAATAAAAGTCACATTAACCCCAAGAACCTGGACCATTTCTATAAAGTCAGATAGGCATGGTCATTCAATATGTCTTTCCCTTTCAAATTCCTATAAACAATGGCAAATAATTAATTAATTAAAGTTCAATAAAGATTTATAAGTGGGCCCTCTTCTCAACTTCTGCCACTGTAGCTGGGTAGGACAGCTTAACTAAAATATCCCTGAGAAATGCCATGAGCCATGAAGTTCCTGACTTGCGTATCATTTATGATACCCTCGGGGAGTAGGCCCTGCCTAAGAAAACCGAGGCCCAGCACCCCATAAGGTTCTCATTACCAACAGGAATGTGCCAGGTCAGATGCACTGGAGGTTGTCAAGCTTTGCAAACTCTCCCCCACCCTCAAATCTCATAAATTTTGCAGAATATGTTGCTTTGCCTTGAATTTTTATGATTATGTTCAATTTAAGGAAACTTATCCCATATTTTATCATTTACCTTACTTTCTAAGAGTTACATGATGTCCATGAAGTTCTGAGAACTTTCTCCTAATCATATTTTTTACATCTTAAAAATATAAACCCACATATTTCCAGCCAGCCACAAATTTAAAACCTCCCCCTTCTTCTAATTTTGGTGTGCAAGTGTAGGCCGAACAGATTTCAAAGTTTTTCAGTTGGGCAAACTCACCTTTCCATCCTCCGTTAAGGCAATGAAGCTACTAAAAGACAGAAATAATGGTGATCAGAGTGTAAAAGTCAGCCAGATCTTGACATTGAAATCACATTTGGGTTGACACTGTAAGGCTCAGAGATGTACATCCCTGGAGCAGCTACTGCAGCATTCACAACACAAAGAAAAGACTCTCCCAACCCCAGGGTCAATAGTGAGGGAGATGATGATTTGGAGTATAGGCACTTAGGCAAAGTTTGGTGATCCCCACATTTTCACCTGCTTTAGTGCATTTGAATGATTTAAGTGTTATTTTACTGAATTAGCTTTATAATAATATGTACTCCAGATTTAAGAATGTAACCAAATCTCAAAAATGAAATAAAATAGTTCAGCAATATATAAATAGATAGATAGTGATATATTCTTAATGATATATTTAGAGTAGCAATGTCTTTAAACCCTTCTATTTGATGTGGTAGGTCTTAGTACTACCCCTAAATCAGTGAATCTTCCTTACACACTCCAGAAACCCAGAGGCAGGGAAAGGGCTGGATGGTCCGATGTCATCTAACGAGATATGAAACAAGAGAAAAGATCCCACTCTACCTACAAATGTTTAGGATAGGACTAAACTACGAAGACAGATGTAATCCTTTGCTAAATCTGATTATGAGAAGCAGACAAAATCACAACTGTATTCAGCATGTCATTTATCCTGGGTGACTAATGCATTATTTGTATGAAGTTAAAATTGAGCTCTGAGAAACTATGAAATAAATCAAATGCCCTACTTTATGTAATTTTAACAGACAGATCCCATTAGGATTCTACTATGCATAGCTGTTGGGTAAAATCATTGACCAGTATCCTTATAAATTAATCAACTGAGGTAATGCTGGCTCAGCTGTCATCATTTGCTACTAATCTACATTTAGAATTCGCTTTAACTTTCAAGCCTTTTGAAATAGGTTGATCAAATTTCTGTTTTTTGTTCAAGGTATATGAGTCACTGCAATTGTTTACCAAAGTATGTATGGCAGACGTGTGTCATGGATGTCCTTTTTCAATGGCATTAGAGTGCTCATTGGCATTTCATTGTAATTTCTAAGTACGATGCTAATCAGAATACAATGAACACAGCCTTCATCATTCTTGACAGGAAGTTTTACCACTTACAGTCTGAATACATTTGCACTGTTGAAATTTAAACTGTTACAGAACTTCAAAACTAAATGGCCGAAATGCCTAATTGTAGCAAAAGAGATATAGTTAACTTTTAACTGTTATTTTTTTATAAGGTCCATCATGGCTCTTGAGTTTTTTCTGGATCTGTAACTAATATTCAGATAAGTTGCATTTCTGATTATGAGACCCAATTTATTAAAGACCCATTAATTCTCTACAGTCTGTCCTCCTAGTATGTACCTTAAAGTCTGGTTCACTTAACTGGCTGGGTGTTTCACTCTCACTAAAATTTCCTAAATTTCCTTGTCATCTCATGTTTTTGTCTATCTTCTGGACCTGCATCCTGCTACCTTTAATTCTGCAATTTGAAGATAATAAAATAATATTCAGGGGTGTTTTTCCAGATTACTTTTAGTACTTTGAAGGTACCCAACAAACTCTATTATCAGCTCATCTTCAACTCTGTGAAGGCAGGTTATAGCAGAAGGGATGTGATCTCTGGGTCCAAGAAACTTGGGGCTCTGCTGTTGGCTAATCATGTGACTTTGAGAAAGTTAGGGGTGCACCCCTCTGATCCTCATCTTTCTTATCTGTAAAATGGGGGTGAAAACCCTTATCTTTTAGGGTCCTTGTTCAATGAGGTGATGTTTGTAAAGTATATGCCATAATCCTCTGTAAATGCGAATCCTCTTTCCCTACCAAATTATCTTACAGATTTCTTAAAAATCAGCACGTGTGGAAACTTTTCTGCATATCCTTGGTATGAAATTGTAATTTGAATTCTCCAGAGACATAAATAGAAAATGTGTTCAATGTAAAAATGTATGTTAGGGAAATTCAAATCCCAGGTTAGCCTCCAAAGCAGGAACTATTAAGCAAACAAGGCATCTAGCTAAGAGGAGACAATGTTACAAAAGTGTGGAGAAAAATACACAGCAAATGTTGAAGGTCTGTTCTCCCCCTCTTTGTACTAGATGAAAGCTACAATTCAGGGATGGTAACAAGTTGCTACACCTTTTTTTTTAAGGCTGCACAATTACCCTTAAAGCACTGTTGCAGATACTAAATGTAGGTATACGTCATGACAAGAAAATGTTGTACACAAAAATCTAAAATCTAAAAATGCTGTATACAAATCTGATAAGTTTAGGGCTGTTTGGGAGAGATTTTGCTCATCAACAAAGACTTCCCTACAGTATTCCTGGCAAGTAAGATGCACATAAAGAACATTTAATTTATAACATTTCTATAAGCGTCCTATTTCAGAAAAGTATGTACGGAAGGCAAGGCGACACACCTACCTGTACCCACCTGTCTGCTCATTGTGATTTTAGCACTTCTCTTGGTCCTCATTCTTACACCTCTTGAGCTATCTCTTCAAAAATTTGATCACACAAAGTATTAAGCAGGTTTTGTCTATCATTCCATTTACCTATTCAGTAAAGAAATAACTGAGCACCTACTGTGCACCACACACTATTCTAAGCATTGCAGTGGCAGCAGTGAATAAAACTAACAAAACTCTCCACCTTTAATGAGCTCACATTCTTGTCAAGTTTGAATTAAGTTCAGGCTTATGGATGAGTATACCTTCCTCCCAAGCACAGAATCTGCCACTTACACCAAAGAGGAACAGACTTGTGTGTCTCTTGTTGGAGTAGGTATCTGGAAAGTCATGCCTCATATTTGGTAATGAACTTAAACCCAATTTGTAAATACTAAGGATGGGTGGTAAAGTCCTCATTAGCCCAGTCCACTACAGAGCCTCAGTGCAAGCAGCGGTTGCCGCTATTATAGCATCTATCCTAGGTATCCTTATAGATTAGCAGAGAAGCTAAGGATTCACATGGTCTGTGGATTAATTCCAGCTCAGCAACATACTATCAGTATGGCCTTGGGCAAGTCGCTGAACCCTTCTGTCCCAGTTTCCTGCTCTGTTAAATAAAGAAATAGGATAACACAAATCAGAGCCTGTCACACAGGAAATGTTACCTCTAATTATTAGCTTAAATTATTACTATTATTAATACTGCTTTTAGGTCTTCTCGCCTAGATTTAATATTTTGAAGAGCTAGCATAGTGTCTGAACGAATTGAATAAATGAATGATGCTGCACTCGGGACTGGCAGCATTAGGTCATTATTCTGGGCCAGGCACTGGGAACACAAAAATAAAAGACACATTCTCATCACTCACAACAACAAAGGTGCATGGGAAGAGTTGGGAAAGGGAGAAAGCAGGATCCAGCCCAGGTGGAAGTCAGCTCAGGAAGATATGAAAGCACAGAGGAGAGGCATCTGAGCAGATTGGGTAGGAGTATGGGAGTTTGAGGGGCAGAGGAGGCAGGAGGTTTGCTGCTCCCTAGCAGCTTCCCAGAGATAAAGCTGAGATTTGCACAATGACATAGCCAGGCAAAGAATTACTTGGTGGCCAAACAGCTAATCGTAAACACAGATGTCAACACCAATCACACAGTACCAAGGCACCAACTCACTTTTTAGGAAAAAAGAAATACTGATGGTAAAATGTTGGTACACACCTAACAAACAAAACAGTTAATTATATTTTTAGAAAAGGAGAAAAAGCAAAAGAAGCAATGTATTTGTGAACATCTCAAGAGCTACACTATACACTTCTTTTGAAAAATGGCCATTTTGCCAGCAACTGTACCAATTTACAAACACTTGTTTCAATTATTTCAGAAAAAAACCACATTTTCATTTGGTATTTCTTTGAAGAATGTTTGCATGAATGTTTCCAAAACTCTTCTTGGGAGAGTTTTGTGGTTGTCCCTCAGCAAATGTTTGTCTGTGTTAATGAGAATACTCCATTCACACAGCAAAAGAGGACTCAGGCAATTATGTGATGAATGTGAGCTATTGTCAAACCAGATAATTCAGGGTCCAAAGTCAATTGTCTTACGTTTAGTATTCAATGCTCCTGGTCCCCTAAACAATAAAAATTTCTGGATTTCCATTTCACTCTGAACTGTACTAATACTGATAAAAGAGTTTCATGGGCCTTGACCAGGATTGTTTTGTCTACTTAGCTTGCATTCTCTCTCTCTCCCAGAATTCCTATTTTACTTACAGTCCATGTCATACTATTTCCCTAATGCTAACTATACATTTCAATGTAAATTCTGCGAGGCCAGAGGTCATCTTCTACGGGCCTTTTATCTCTCCCTAAAAATGACTGACTAGCAAAGTGTTGGGCACAGAGTAGGTAGGCAATACAAACAGTTCTTGAAAGATGACAAACACTGAAGTAGGGTACAAGGGCTCCTGACCTGGTTTTGCCAATTACTGACTGGATGTCCTTGGGCAAGTCATTTTCCCATCCTGGGCCTCAGTCTCCTTACCTGTACAATGAGGAGTTTGGATCACATGATTCAAAGGGGCCCTCCAGCCTTAAAACTCCAGCTTCTAGGAATTGATTAACATCTACACACCAAAGCCAAGCACTTTGGCAGCAAATAAATAATAGCAACTTGATGAAACCTCTCCATGGCACTTCATCAGAAACATCCATCACACTGAGTCTAATTTAGTCACTGTGGCTGTGCCGACCTGGCATGAAAACAATCAGTCCTTTGAAAAATAATTTATTAAAACATTAGTTGACTGACATCCTGATTGGGGAAATAAAGTCTATGTAATTGCATTTTTCATTGTTCAACAGATAGTCAGGGTGTCATGTACATATTGCCATAGTTTAAAGGTTAAAATGACCTTATAACAATACATTCCATCTGCTTGGTTGGTTTGATCAAACCATACTAGAAATCCAAACACCAAGAAGACATCACACTTTTAGCAAACAACTTCTTCCAGTGATTGTTAAAGCTGAGATTTCAATTGCAGCACCACTACAAGACAAGTAGCATATGATTTTTTACTTATACAAAAAAGAAACCATTTCAAAGCTATTTATTTCCAGGAGATACATTGCCTACAAAACACAAAAACTGACTCCAGGAAAATGGTTTAATAAAGGTCACCAAGTGAACCAGTATCTGCTACTGAGATCTGGTTTTCATTGAAGATGGTAGATGATGCAGAGAACTCTTATTTGGAAATCTAACAAAACAAACTGTTCTTCATAGGATGGAAGTAATGTCTTTTATTTCTCCAACAAAAGAAACATTGGAAAAATAAACAGATGAGTGATTTTGATTTTGTAATGAAAATAAAGCTTGTTTCCTTAGCTTATTCCTCAAAGTGTGACTTTTACACCTTCATATAAGGGAAAGTACCTACTGAAGAACCAAATCAAAGATTACTTTGAAACATTAGCTGATTTTATTTTTCAAATGAAGCAAAATACACAGGTATATTTGAAAAACAGCATCCCATAAACTAAGCAATCCATAATCAAAATCAGGTTCTAGCTATAGTGCTATTGTCAGCTTTGCTTAAATCATGCCATTTTTTTCAGTTCTCAGACAACTTTTTTTGAGCTCAGTAAGTAGGTAGATGTTAGGAGCTAAGGTCATCTAAAAGATTTACTTTAAAATAAATTCAACAATTCAGAACATCACCCTCTCTACGGTGTAAAGTGTGCCTTGCTTTGAACATGCATATAAAATTTCCTTAAAGTGTAACATAAAAGTTTTACATTAGAAGAACCTAGGGCTGGACCTTTGTTTAACAGTCATGATAATTTATGGTGTGGATCTGCTGTAGTTAAGTAGAAAAACAGCCTTCTCATGAAATACAAGTCATAAAGACTGAAACTCAAGGAAAGCTGGAGGAATCCCAACCCTCCGGCCACTCATTTTTCCCTCAGATTTTTGTTACACATTCTTTATTAATGTTCTCAATGCAGATTGAGACACAATACCAGTCCGTTAATTCCTATAATGCTGTACCTTAAAAGATATTCTTTCCTCTTGTTTTTCTTCTGGGCTAAACACACCTTGGAATTCATAGAAATTCTATTTTTTAAAATCATGCCAATTACATGAATACTATTTTTGCCTTTTCCTATTAATCTTCTTCTGTAACCATTGGTTATTCTCTTTATTTTCTGCAAAAGAGATCAGACTGGCTAAAAGACATTAAAAGAATTACAAATAACTAATATACGATCACACAGGCAGAGGTACAGTATTATCACCAGGACTTACTAAGCAACTATCCTTGAAAGAGACCTGCATTTGCATGGAACAGTCTTTGAGTTGAATGTGACAGTAACATCAATCAACAGATGTTTGTTGAGTACCTGTGATGGAAAAACACCATGCTAAATGATGCCAGAGAGTGACACACCATTCTCTAGGAAGCAACGTGGATATTTAAATATTAACAACTTAATGCAACAGTGATGATACAGCGAAAAGAGCAACAAACACATATTCTAAGACTATTCACCTACTGTGTAAATTCAGGCAAGTAAGTTAACCTCTCTGAGCTTCCGTTTTCTTATCTACAAAATGAAGCTAAAATACCAATCCTAACAAACCTTTAAGGTTATTGTGAGGGTCCAATCAATTAGCACAAGTGGTAAATTAGAAAGCTTTGGAATGAAATGTTACCAACTTCCCACCTCCAGTTTTGAGGCTCCAAATGAGCCAAAAAGTATACCATGGTCTTCTTTATATTCAAGTATCAAATCTTCAAAATTTGAGCATTCAGATTTAAATGGACCTGAGATTTGTCATACACACACACACACACACACACACACACATGATTTTCCATTCTCACATTTTCATGAAAGGGGCTTCCATAAATGACATACTAAGAGATTGTATCAGTATATAGACTGCTCTCTTTCTAATTAAAAGGAAAAAACAGAGTTCCAGGGCTGGTCAAATTACATGGTATTTCCACAGATTTTTTCCACAAGTACAACATACACAATCCAATCCATTTGTTTCAGTGACAGCTACATAAATATTCGGACCCACACAATAAATAATAAGCAACGAGCTTTTGTGGAAAGGCACCTGACTTGGAAATAGGCAGATGTGGATTTCTGAGCAAGCTCTACTACCAACAGGCTGTGTGAACTTACATGTGTCACACAACCTCTCTAAGATTGAATTTGCCATTCAATAAAATGGCAAGAACACCTGAACATTCTAACTCACAATGATCAAATGAGATAGCATGTGGAACAGCATTCCACATGTTGGAAAGGTTCAGACAAAATGTCAGTTGTTGATGCTGCAGGCTCTGGCGTCAGCTCCATCTATGCTGAAACCTGGATTGCATCACTGAGTGAGTGCCTGTGTGATTTCATTGCTTCATCTGTAAAACAGGGATCATAACAGGTCCTATATCAGAAAGTTGTTGGAAGGATTAAATGAAATTGAGTCCTTCCAGAATTTAGTCCAAGCTTGTGGCACAGAGTAAACATTCAAATTATAGTAGCAATGATAATGTTGAGTTCCACCACAGGTGAAACACACACACGCACAACACACACACACACTCAAAAAGGTTTCTTCAAGTTTGGTCTTGAGTTCTTTAATCAGTAACATTTCTTTCCATTTATCAGTAAGCAAGTTTTTAAAATCTCTCTTTATCCCACAGCAATCAGAAAAAGAAAAACAAAATTACAAGTAAAAAATGTAGTCACTGCAGCAAAAATTGTTTTGTCTACATGACAGGCTAATCAAGTATATGGCAGTTTTCCTCTTTGAGGTATGACCTATAGTTACAAGCTCTTAAGGCCACAGCTCTAAATTGTTCCAGAGAAGGCCATTTCATTGGACTTCTACAGTTTTGAAATTGTGTTAAATAAGTGCAAATTTTGCATGCAAAAATAATCTTAGCTAAGAATAATGGGCATTTATTTCATGTTAAAGGTTAGTACATTAAAACCATTTCTATTCAGTAATAATTAGCCTGTTTAAATACAATATAATTTGTATCCATCTACAGGATGCTTAAATGTATGGAATCTCATTTATGTCTATAATGATGGATTCATTTTCGAGGCAGTCATTTTCTATCTTGATCTGTATATTTTAAAGTTGTTAAACGCTTGACTGAATCATTAGCAAAACAATTCATTTATCATTAAGCTGATTTCTACCATGAGATAATTTTCTTCGGTGTCCAATAGATGTGCCTCTTAAGATTTACTGAGAGCTTTCATTCTTTGGAGGGTTTGGGGAGTTGCAGAGGAGACCTTACTAGTGAATTTCACCAACTTATATTTCTCCTACCCACACATTCCCTTAAGAAACACAACCCCAAATGGTTTGTTGAATGAATGCTCAAACACACGGGAGAATGCATACTGTACTAGCAAAGAAAACAGACCATAGGCAGTCTGCCTTTTAAGAGACCACAGAGGGAAAAGGGGAAAGATAAATGGATGGAGGTAGAGACCAAGAAATGCTGGGAATCTCTAGGCCTTATTCAAAACAGGACTTCCCCTCCCCTTACCCCACCACAGCCCTAGCATCTCCAAGTTGGCAAAGATTGTGTCCCCCCATCTCCACACCTTCCCATCCATAAACAGTCCTGTTCCGCTCTTCTGGAGGATTGTAGCTAACGAGGCCTCAGAAGACCTGTGCTCACAGAACAGGAGGAGGCAGCCGGGTTGCTGCAGTGCATGGGCCATGCCCGGCTGGAGCTGAAACAGTTCACTTTTGTCTAGAAAGCAGCCCCCCGCCCCTTCTGCAGTACTGCCCCGCCCTCGTAAGGTCGAGGAAAACTGGGGAAAGTGCAGTTCGGACTGCTGGGGCAGGCCCTGGGGCTGCCTTTACCCTAGGAGGAGAAGCCTGGCCGACACATGGCCCCTTCTCAGCCTTGACAGCCCCACACAGACCTTTGAACTTTCTATTTATATAACAGTTTAGTGAGTTTAAGTCTCTTCCTGTATAACTGCCCGTTTGCAAGCTTGCCTCTAATTAGGCTATTTGTGAGACATCACATAAAAACTACAAACAATTGATGCTGTCCCTTGCAGTGAGAAGCCAGCCACTGTCACAATCACTTTACAATTATAACTAGGCTTTTGAACGTTCTGATTTTGCTATCATGGTGGTTTTCTTTTCATTTTTTTTTTTTTAATTTTTAAGAATGTGTCCCTTTCTGTATTTTCTGTATTTTCTTTCCTTTCCTTCCTTCCAATGAAGGAAAGGTAAGCATCCCCACAAAGAACCTTGGCCTGTCACAAAGCAATAACTAATCAATACTGGGTGGGAGGTACTTACAGAACTGAAAGGCCCTCTGAATTTGCTTTTTTTTTCCCCCTCTTAACTGGGGATTAATGACATCATTACATGATCTTCAGTCACCTCAATAATTCATTTACTTGGTTACCAAAAACAAGACTATGGAATGATTTAAATGAAGAAATTGGATTTTTTTTAAATTTATCTTTTTCTTTAAGAGCAAGTGATGTCTTTCATGGACACAGACAGACATCTGTGCCATCTTTTTTCTTTCACAGAATGGTTTATATTAAATTCAAACTCAGGTGAACATTGCTCATTCATTCAGGAATCTTAAAGAACTTGAGCTTTGGCCCTTTAATCGAGTCCAGAGCATGACCCATTTAGTTATTCTTGCAGTTTGTGAAATCCAGTGGTATGTTCCATTAGGCATGTGAGCATTCCCAAACACTGCCCATAACATGCACACTGCAGCATCATTAGTACTCCATCCTTTCCATTTACATTTGTCCTAACAAATGTGTGTGTTTATAAATGGGCACACACTTTTTGTTTGTTACAGTCAAATGTTTGCAAATAACACATATGCCTTTGTATGTTATGTCTAGGAAAATGAGTTCGTTTTTAAGCTGTCCTGATCCATTTATTGTCAGACATCTAGGGTTGCAGTAGAGATAGCTCAGAGCTTACTGCTCCACAAGTGAATGTTAAGAATAAATTAAAGGTAAATAAGATCATTAACTTTGCTGGTCTTTCTTCCTTTCTTGGCCTTCCTGGGGGGTTGGGGGTGTGGGGAGTGGAGGCCATCACTTTAAGTAGCTATTTACTCCCAAAGAAGGCACGTAAACATATAATGAATATGTAACTGGCATGCTCTGGACTTCCAAAGAGAAGTGGGAAAAGACAATGTCAAGCTTTTTAGTTCATCCACTATTGTCACATTTATTTTCCTTTTCTCTGTGGAGCTGTATAAAACACAGAAGCACAACCACATTACAAATGTTTATAAACAGAGATGCATAACGAAGTGTGCCACTCATGAGCAGTAAGAAGGAGAAATTTTCCTGGATCATGTACGGAGGGAAAGGACAGACTTATTTATGCAGATGCGTTACACTAATTAATCAGTATTTCACATAATATTCTCGAAGTGTCCAAGTCTATGCTCCTTAACTGATGTGGCTCAGTTAGGGATCTGGAGGAAAAAAAGGTTTTGCATTTTCCTTAAGATAAGAAAAAGAAAGCCTCCCACAGGGGTGAGGGAGCCTATCATTTTTTTTTAAAGAAATCAAACATAAAAGAGTCCATCCCCTTTAAATATGCAATTGCATATGCATAAGATTAAACCGGAATTAATATAAAAAATGTTTCTAAAAACCTAATACCTTGTATATGTTTAACATTTGAACTATACCCATGAAATTAATTATAACAATGTCTGTTAAATTAACGATGTAACCCACACCATATATTAGGCAAATTGTATGCAAATAGTAGTGCTATGGTTATCAGTTGTCTGCAAAATAAATTAGTGAAGCAGAGTAAAGGCTGTGTGCAGGAGCATATCTAATTGAGCAATAATTTTATTGTAATTTTTACTTTCAAATAACAGCATTTTTTAATGTAACAATGTATTTCTACAGAGCTGATAAAACCGTGGTATCAAAAACGCCTTATAGATTAATACTGACACAGCATAATTTGTGCTTCAAGGATTTATCCGGAATTGCTGTAAAATAAAATGTATTTAAGTTCTGATTATCTTGGATTTGCAACTAAAGGAGGCATGATTGGCATAATGAAGCTGTTGGCTAAGCATATGACCCTTTTTTAAAGAAGGAAATTGCCTAAAATATCACATCAACAGGGGAAATCCTTGTAAAAATACACAGCATTCATAACCAACGGCCGCTAGTAGTTTAACATTGCAAAAGATTTTGCACTATTGGTAGGTACTACAGATCATTCTAAATACATTTTAAAAGGCAATAACCAAGAATGCAATTTTAAGCGGTTACCACTGCGCCCCCTCCCTATCTAATTCCTTAGACTGCGGGGGGAATCTGATATGTTTAAATACTATGACAAATAAACTGTGATAATGTTTGTAGTAAGTGAAGTTTTTAAAAAGTTAATAGATATGTATATCAGTATTTATGCACACGCGCACGCACATCTCTAAGACAGTAACAACTTTCCAGCTCCCCAGTCACCTTTCTACCATCTTTCAAAATGTCTCAGCGACAAGTTTAGGGTATTTTGTGAAGAGCTGACTCAACCTTTGAATCGGAGCTGGATGCCCATTACAAAAAACTACGGCTGCCTCCCAGTGGGAAGCCGACGGGGGTCCAGCCGGTAATTAAATGTGCATTGACATCAGAGCTGCGGACTTTGGGGGCCAACTCCGAAAACCCTCAGTCTTGAAAGCCAAGCGCCGAAGTCGGCCCCGAACCAAGGTCCCCTGAGTGGTGGCCCCCAAAGCCGCTGTTCCACCCAGGAGTGCAGGGAACTTGGGCTGAGTCGGCAGAAGGAAAGGTGTGCGCGCCGCGCAGCGCAGGGATGGAGGTGGCGGCAGCGGGGGCGGTGGCCACCAAGGAAGCAGAGGGCAGCCGGCGGCACCTGGCCGTTGCCTTTCCCCCATGGCCGGCCGCGAGCGTTGGGCACCTGGAAAGTTGAGGCATTTCGGGCGGGCGGCATCCGGGGCTCAAGGAGGCCAGACCCGCGAGCCGCTCCGAGAGAAAAGCGCCTGGGAGGTCGTGCGGTTCAGCTCTCGGGCGGCACCGAATTCGATGTGAGCCAAATGCAACTCTTTAGACTTGGAGCGCAAAGCGACGCTTTAGGGTCCGCATCCCTCCCTCTTCCCGCACCTCCCCCCACCCTGGCATCCGACCTAGGAGTCAGCGCGGCCGGGGCCAGAGGTGGCTGAGAGCAAGTGGGAGGGAGTCCGGGGCGCCCCCCACGACAGCTCCAGCTCCTCTTAACAAAGGCGAAAACCTCAGACTTCGCCAGGAGACTCGCTCATCAAAGGAGAAGGCAAAAATCAACACCTACCACTGCTGCTCCAAGTCCCAGTCTCTGAAAAAGTCGAATAGATCCATAGCGGTCGGGCGGCGGCGGCGGGTGGGCGCCTGT